>NC_041400.2:86357173-86637173 GCF_900747795.2 Erpetoichthys calabaricus | reverse complement strand
TAAATTTTTATTAAGAAGAAAAGAAAACCTTTTTAAATTGAGGGAAAATATACTAATAACAGTTTGTTAAGGATCTGTTTTTTTGTGAAGCTGCCTTCACTCGAGTGATCACTTCGACCTGACTTGCTGGCCAACTATAAGCGTTACCTGATAGGTAACCACCCATACAATCAGATTGTGAATCAGACTACGAATGCCGTGAATGTAATTACCCCGATCTACATGTTGTGAAATAAACGAACCACACGCTGTGGCGCGGAATGTAATTACCCCGATCTACATGTTGTCAAATAAACGAACCACATGCCGTGGCGCAATTTTAGGGGCTTCGCCTCTAGCGCTGATGTCCGAGGTTCGATTCCCGTAAGGGAGTGAAGTGAGTGGCTGGTTACCTACCAGGTAACGCTTATGGTTGGCCAGCAAGTGAGTTAACATCAGCCACGGTGCCTTCAGTTGTGAGAAGCAGATCATAGAATGATTGAAAATAGTTTACTGTCAAATAATGCAAAGAGTACGCGACACGTCTTTCCCCCTTATTCTTGGCTCATCAGGCGTACACACTCACTGCACTCGCTTACGGTAATCGAACCTCGGACGTCAGCGCTAGAGGGGCTTCGCAGCGGTGAAGTATTGCTTTTAAATTTTAATTAAGAAGAAAAGAAAACCTTTTTAAATTAAGTCTTAAAAAGAGGTGTAAAGATATTGACAATAAGCTACGCAAACCCACCAAGAAATGCAATCGTTTAAATCAAGGCGCGAATCGAAAAACACCATCCCATAATATTAGTTAACGATTAACACATTTCTATATGTATTGTAATCATACAATACAACTGATAATATGTTGCACTTATTTATCTGGTGTACCGACATTTTTGCGCGTTTAACGTCTGAAATCTAACGTGGTTTGTGCCCTTCAGAATGAAAACAGTTTGCATTTACCTTTTTAATAAAAGGCGAGTTTTTAAGCCTGAGAAATCGCCCCGTAAATGCACACGTTTAATTGCACATGTGTTAATATGTATGCTTACACAGTATTAAAAGACACTCAAGAATTAACGTCATTTACCTTCGTTCCCGCGTTTGACTCGTGCTGTAAATCTCTTCCTTGTTTTTAGTTCACGTGATTACGTAGGAGGCGTGATGACGCGATACGTGACTCTGCCTCCTCCATTAGAGTATATGGACAAAAAACAGGTTCCAGTTATGACCATTACGCATAGAATTTCGAAATGAAACCTGCCTAACTTTTGTAAGTAAGCTGTAAGGAATGAGCCTGCCAAATTTCAGCCTTCCACCTACACGGGAAGTTTGAGAATTAGTGATGAGTGAGTGAGTCAGTCAGTCAGTCAGTCAGTCAGTCAGTGAGGGCTTTGCCTTTTATTAATATGTATAAGACATCACACAGATAAAGGTTTGGGGCAGCCACCCGTATAATGAGGTATTCTGGCTGCAAAGTCGTATGTTCAAATAAAGAGCACTGATGTGCTTACAACATAGTCCACAACAAGACTGACACATAGGGGAAACGGTTAGACTTTTAAAGGGGGAGATAGGAAGTGAGGTCATATGGGTCTGGCTCAGGTTCATCTGCCATTGGTTCAAGCCCGGAGGTGATATCACAGGGGCCGGAGCTGGTAAGGTCTTCTTCCATTGGCTCGGTCCCGGAAGTGACGTCATGAGAGCCAAGTGAGATCTCCTGGGAATGGTCTACAGGCAAGGGAAAAAAAGAATCAGTGCACTCTGCCACATCCCGGCATGCCTCAGAACTGCCTTCCCTCGAGCCCTTTAGCTGCCTCCCATGCGCACGTGTGTGACAAAGCCCCCCCCTTAGCCCAGAGCCATTGGGTCGGGCGGACCCAACCAAGAGGTCGTGAACCCGAGAAAGAGCATCAGCGTTGGCATGGAGATAGCCCCGATGATGGATGAGCAAAAACTTGTACGGCTGTAGGTCAAGAAACCACCTGGTGACCCGCGGATTCGACTCCTTGTGCAGGGCCATCCACTGTAAAGGTAAATGGTCCGTGACAAGGGTGAATTCCCAGCCCAACAGGTAGTACCTAAGCTGAGTAATCGCCCACTTAATCGCCAAAGCCTCCCTTTTCACCGCTGCATACCTGGTCTCCCAGTCCAACAGTTTCCGGCTCAGGAACATGACGGGGTGTTCCACACCATTGACACTTTGGCTCAGCACGGCCCCCAGGCCTGTGTCCGAAGCGTCCGTCTGGAGGATGAAAGGCAGAGAAAAGTTAGGTGATTTCAAAATGGGTGCGGACGTAAGGGCCTGTTTCAAGTCACCAAATGCAGCGCCTGTCTTTTCAGTCCATACCACTATATTCGGGGCCCTCTTCTTTGTTAAATCAGTCAAGGGCGCCGCTCTCTCCGAGAATCGGGGTATGAACCGGCGGTAGTACCCCGCTAACCCGAGAAAGGCTTGGACTTGCTGCTTGGTTCGTAGACGGGGCCATTTCAAAATGTCATCTACTTTTGAGCATTGTGGCCTTACGGTACCCCGACCCACCAGGTAGCCTAAATATTTGGCCTCGCTTAATCCAAAGAAGCATTTCTTGGGATTAATCTGGAGCCCGGCCTCACCAAGTGCCCGCAATACCGCTCGCACCTGCTGTATGTGCTCCTTCCATGTGCTGGAATAGATGACCACGTCATCGAGGTAGGCAGCACTGTATGAGTTATGAGGTCGGAGCACTTTGTCCACTAGATGCTGGAAGGTTGCTGGAGCCCCATGTAACCCAAAGGGAAGGACATGATACTGCCAGTGTCCGCTAGGGGTACTAAACGCGTTTTTTTCCTTCGCGGTGTCTGTTAAAGGAACCTGCCAGTACCCTTTAGTCATGTCAAGTGTTGTCAAATATCGAGCCTGCCCAAGCCTCTCGAGGAGGTCGTCCACTCGCGGCATTGGATAGGCATCAAATTGGGAGACTTGATTAAGCCGACGGAAGTCATTGCAAAACCTTCAACTCCTTTAAGGCTTTCCAACTAGCACAATGGGACTGGACCAGGGACTATAACTTTCCTCAATCACACCTAGATCCGGCATGCGCTGGATCTCAAGCTCCACTTCAGCCCTTTTTGCCTCGGGAAGACGATACGGGCATTCTCGGACAATAACCCCGGGCTCTGTCACTATGTTGTGCTCAATCAGAGAGGTCCTCCCAGGGTTTTCACTGACTACCTCCCAAACGGTCCGGATTAACTGTTTCCAGCTCCTGCCGTTGTCTTGGACTTAAATCCGTACCGAAGTTAAGGTTAGCCGTGTGAGCGAAGAGTGAGCGGTGCTGGCCGGAGGAGGGATCGGGATCCCTGTCCTTCCACTGTTTCAGCAGGTTCACGTGATAAACCCGCTCCCTCGGCCGACGATTTGGTTGACTCACCAAATAGTCAAGGAGGCCCTTCCTCTCCTTAACTTCGTAGGGGCCTTGCCAATGGGCAAGCAACTTGGAGTGGGAGGTAGGCACTAGAACCATGACCCGATCTCCCGGTTGGAACTCCCGGAGAGACGTGCTGCGATTATAACAACAGACCTGTGCTGCTTGGGCCTCTTCCATGTGACTTTTAAGGAGAGGCCTAATCTTTCAAAATCTATCGCGTAATTGCGCGATATATTCTAATATATTTGTAGTGGGAAGAGCCTCTTCTTCCCATCCTTCTTTTAGAATATCTAATATGCCCCGGGGTTGTCGCCCATACAGTAATTCAAAAGGGGAGAACCCCGTGGAGGCTTGTGGGACTTCCCGATAGGCAAAAAGGACGAGGGGGAGGAGCTGATCCCAGTTCCTTTCATCCTCGCTGACCACCTTACGCAGCATCTGTTTGAGAGTCTGATTAAATCTCTCCACTAGACCGTCGGTTTGAGGATGATACACCGCGGTCTTTAAATGCTTTTTTTCAGTAATCTGGCAGTCTCCTTGAACGTCTCCGAGGTGAACGGTGTCCCCTGGTCCGTCAAGACTTCCTTGGGGATACCCACGCGCGAAAAGACCCCTAGTAATTCCCGTGCGATGGCTTTAGAAGTAGCTGAGTGGCAACGGAACAGCTTCAGGGTATTTGGTAGCGTAATCCACAAGGACCAGGATGTATTTGTGTGCTCGGGCTGAGGGCTCTAAGGGTCCAACTATATCGACCCCAATTCGATGGAAGGGAACATCAATCAGGGGAATAGGCATGAGAGGAGCACGGTCCCTTCTTGGAATTTGTCGCAATTGACACTCCGGGCAGGAAGTGCAAAAGCGACGAACCTCCTCATTGATTCCCGGCCAGTAGAAACGGAGCTTGATCCGCTCCAGGGTTTTTTCGGTGCCCAAGTGGCCACCTAGGAGGTGGGCGTGTGCTAACTCACAGACCTGCCGCCGGAAGGTTCGCGGGATTAGCAGTAGCCTTCTCTCCTGCCCATCATGCATCGCTACCCGATAAAGAAGGTCATTTTCTAACACAAAGTAAGGGCCCTGTGGCATGGACTGATTAGGGCGCTGGCCGTTGACTAGCACCACTGCATTTTTCGCAAATTTCAGGGAATCGTCATTCCACTGCTTTCTTTTAAAAGAGGCCAGCGTCTCCCTAAATTGAAACCGTATAATGGAGAGAGGGTCTGAGTCGACCTGAAGGGGCGTGGTTTCCTCCCGCTCCGCCGCGGCACGTGTGGATGACGTGTCCGCACGCGACGGCCCGGGAGTTGCCACATCACTCAGGCCGGCCGCTTCGTCTCTCTCTGCCGGCTGATTACACGGCATGGAGGCAGCTTGAGACGGCTCATCTCCGTCCACAACTAGGCCCAAGTGAACCCCGGGAGTGGTATGTGTCTCACCGCTATTAATGTTAGGCCAGTCCCACCCAAGTACCACCGGGAACGGAGGATCGGGAAGGATTGCCATGGTCACTTTCTGTACTGATCCTCTGTAGCTGATGACACAGGCGGCGGTCCTGTACCAGCGGGTTTCTCCGTGGACACAGGTTATACCGGCCTTAGCTTTCAACCACTGTCGCGGTAGCACAAAGCGGCGAGCAACAATGGAAATGTTACTGCCGGTATCGAATAGAGCTGACGTTTTAAAGCCGTTAACGATCACCACACCAGTGTGAGGGACCGTCAACGGGTTTGTCAGAGCACACCAAGCCCTCTTCCCCCTCCACCTGCATTCCACCTTGTTCCCAAGCGGTTTGCGTGCCTGCAGCTCCGGGGACGTCAGCACAAGTTCTGGGTTGTACGTGGGGGGGGGTTGGTCTTGGGACACACTCCGGTTGAGTTTGACAAAGGAACGGTTCAGCTCCCCTAGATTGTGAGGCCCTCCTATGTCTTTCTATGAGCTCTGAGCTCTGCCATATTTTTAAACTGTCTACTCCAGACAGGCTGGGTGAAACTCTGGGGTAGTGTTTTTAAAAGTACGAAGCAGGCCACCTGCTCTATCACCTGAAAGGGCTTCAGTTCCTGTGGCCGTAGCCACTGCCCTACCTTTACCCACAGGGACCAGGCTTGTTGTGAGGTCGGCCGCTCAGGGTCGAACCTCCAGTTTTTCAGGTTACTCACCTGCCAGTCTGGGGCACCCCTAGGTGGGAAATGAGGTTCTGGCTTCACAGGGAGGCGGGCACTCTCCTCCGAGAGAGCATAAACAGTGCTCCTGGCCACCCCCTTCCAAAGCAGCCCACGTCTGTAAGCCCCTCCCGCACACCTGCCAGACTGCCTAGGTTGCCTAGCGGAGCATGCTGCGGGCAGAGCCTGTACCGGGTCACTCCGAAACGTGGAACACCCTCCCCGCCTGAAAACTCGGCCCCGGTACGCTCCCACCTGGATATGTTGTAAGTCCTGTCCCCTTCTCTCCCAGGACTTCTTCATCCTGCCGACTATGCCAATGTCGCAATAACGAGACATCACACAGATAAAGGTTTGGGGCAGCCACCCGTATAATGAGGTATCCTGGCTGCAAAGTAGTATGTTCAAATAAAGAGCACTGATGTGCTTACAACAGAGTCCACAACAAGACTGACACATAGGGGAAATGGTTAGACTTTTAAAGGGGGAGACAGGAAGTGAGGTCATATGGTTCTGGCTCAGGTTCATCTGCCATTGGTTCAAGCCCGGAGGTGACATCACAGGGGCCGGAGCCGGTAAGGTCTTCTTCCATTGGCTCGGTCCCGGAAGTGACGTCATGAGAGCCAGGTGAGATCTCCCGGGAATGGTCTACAGGCAAGGGAAAAAAAGAATCAGTGCACTCTGCCACATCCCGGCATGCCTCAGAACTGCCTTCCCTTGAGCTCTTTAGCTGCCTCCCATGCACACGTGTGTGACAATATATATATATATATATGTGTGTGTGTGTGTGTGTGTGTGTGTGTGTGTGTGTGTGTGTGTGTGTGTGTGTGTGTGTGTGTGGTTTGTTTGTTTGTTTGTTAAGGGTAATGCAGCACTACATCAGTCTGTCCTCTCTTTTGAGACCTGAGTCAGTTTTTCTATGAATTATAGTTAGTGCAATGTGTATAGTATAAAAGGCGTATATATATACTGCTCAAAAAATTATAAGAACACTTTTTAATCAGAGTATAGCATCAAGTCAATGATACTCCTGGGAAATTGATGTGGTCAGTTAAGTAGCAGAGGGGGTTGTTAATCAGTTTCAGCTGCTTTGGTGTTTATGAAATTAACAACAGGTGCACTAGAGGGGCAACAATGAGACGACACCAAAACAGGAATGGTTTAACAGGTGGAGGCCACTGACATTTTTCCCCCCTCATCTTTTCTGACTATTTTTTCACTATTTTTGCATTTGGCTATGGTCCATGTCACTACTGGTAGCATGAGGCGATACCTGGACCCTACAGAGGTTGCACATGCAGTCCAACTTCACCAGGATGGCACATCAATACGTACCATTGCCAGAAGGTTTGCTGTATCTCTCAGCACAGTCTCAAGGGCATGGAAGGAGATTCCAGGAGACAGGCAGTTACTCTAGTAGAGCTGGACAGGGCCATAGAAGGTCCTTATCCCATCAGCAGGACTGGTATCTGCTCCTTTGGGCAAGGAGGAACAGGATGAGCACTGCCAGAGCCCTACAAAATGACCTCCAGCAGGCAACTGGTGTGAAATTCTCTGACCAAACAATCAGAAACAGACTTCATGAGGATGGCTTGAGGGCCCGACGTCCTCTAGTGGGCCCTGTGTTCACGGCCCGGCACCATGGAGCTCAATTGGCATTTGCCATAGAATACCAGAATTGGCAGGTCCACCACTGGCGCCCTGTGCTTTTCACAGATGAGAGCAGGTTCACCCTGAGCACATGTGACAGACATGTAAGGATCTGGAGAAGCCGTGGAAAATGTTATGTTGCCTGTAACATCATTCAGCATGACTGGTTTGGTGGTGGGTCAATGATGGTTTGGGGAGGCATATCCATGGAGAGATGCACATACCTCTACAGGCTAGATAAGGACACCTTGACTGCCATTAGATATTGAGATGAAATCCTTGGACCCATTGTCAGAACCTATGCTGGTGCAGTGGGTCCTGGGTTCCTCCTGGTGCATGACAACACTGGCAGTTCCTGGAGGATGAAGGAATTGATACCATTGACTGGCCCCCACGCTCGCCTGACCTAAATCCAATAGAACATCTCCGGGACATTATGTTTCGGTCCATCTGACGCCACCAGGTTACACCTCAGACTGTCCTGGAGCTCAGTGATGCTCTGGTCCAGATCTGGGAGGAGATCCCCAGGACACCATCCGTTACCTCATAAGGAGCATGCCCCAATGTTATCAGGCATTCATAAAAGCACATGGGGGCCATACAAACTACTGAGTATGATTTTAGTTGCTGCAATGAAATTTCAGCAAATTGGACTAGGCTGCTGCATCATTTATTCAGTTTGATTTTTGGGTTGTCTTTGAATTCAACCCTCTGTAGGTTGATATATTTCATTTCCATCAAACAATGTGGCATCCTCTCGTACCTAACACATTACCCAGTCCATATCAGTATAGATATCCAGCATGATTTTTTCCCACTGAGATCTAATGTGTTTTCAAAGTGTTCCTTTAATTTTATTGAGCATTTTATTTTAACCAAGGCAGGAGGGAATAAGGAGCCACTAGACATCAGTCAGGAAAATCCCTGAGAAGAGACTTTTTAATATGACAATCTGATTAGATCCAAATGTTGTAACTTTGTTTACAGATCACACAGAAATTCCCAGTGGGAGAAGCAATATCAATAGAAGGAGAAGGCAGAATGGCAAGAAGGTTATTAGTCTAAGATCCATGTTCACTGTTATTATACCAACAGTGTCCACCGGAGAACAGCTCTCATTTAGCACACATGGGTCAAAGAAAAGTCACTGGACCAATATATTTCAATTTAACTGTTAGAAAATATAAAATAGGCAAAACTATTTAGGAGCCACATTGCCAGCTTCCATTTTCCAAATACTGTTCAGGTATAAATGCACATTTTCTACCTTGTAGGTTTAATCACACGATTTAAACCATTTGCAGAAGTGATATTTACAGTATATTTTTATGTATTTATTTTTATGTTGCAATATATTTTATTAGTATATCAGTTTATTGGGAATGTAAGAAAAACCTTCCATTATCCATTGTAGTTGTGTAAAATTAACATTCTATTCTGCACTCTAACTATGCAAACACTCTTTAAAGATTTTATAATGTTAATTATGCAGCTTGGCTGTTACAAGCAGAGGATTATTTATTTTGCATTAAAAATTCACGTTTCCTATTGACAAAAAAGAGGGGAGAGAAAAAGAAATCAATTTTATATATATGCAGTATCTATATATATATAATTCACTAAGCCGCCGACAAGTAGCCACCCATGGAATGCACACCGGAAGGGGCGTGGATTCACTAAGCCGTCGACAAGTAAGACGCCCATGGCGCAAACAGGAAGGAGCCACGCCCACCAACTCTAAGACCATTGGATACGACGAAAACTCGCAGAGCCACGCCCACCAACTCGGATGCGACGACTCGGAAAAAACGCCGTCATTTATGTTCGTCTGTCCTACAGTACACATGCACCTCTGAGCCATATTGACTTTTCGGTTACGACGCACGACCGCGTGCACCATAGCAAACTGTTTTACACGCTACATACAACAATTCGCATCCGCGACAAACATGCGTCTTCTTAGATGGTCCTGCAGGAACATGGAAAACGTTTCCCCGCCCACCAACACTCCTTATTCCCTGACCGCTGTCCACCGCATCCGCGACAAACATGCGTCTTCTTAGATGGTCCTGCAGGAACACGGAAGACATTTCCCCGCCCACCAACACTCCGTTTTCCCCGGCCCACGTATACCCTCGCTCTCTAGGCATTCACACTGCCTGCTAATGTGCCGGACTGAAAAACTCACCGACCACCCAGTTAGTCCCTTTCGTCTGTGCTAGGAGTCCACATGCACCTCTGAGCCACGTTGACTTTTCATTATTCATTTCGGTTACGACACCCGACCACGTCCACCATCGAAAACCATGGGAAACGAACAACGAAGCCCCACCCAGAAACTCTACCCCTCCGCCAACTTGAACAGCTCATCAAACACATACTCGCTTTGGTCTGTGCTGCTGTCCAAATCCAGCTGTGAGCCACGTTGACTGTTCTTTTGCCCTCCATGGCTACGGCTTCAAATGTATTTCATGGAAACAACACTTCTTTCAATGTTATAGAAATTCCTGCATCAGGTAACTGTTTGTTTCTATCAGTCGGGTTTTTTTGGAAAAATGTCATTAACAAAACTGTTGCTCTCAAACTTCGCAACATGGCTGTTGGCTTTGTTTGCCAACATTGGGATAACATCAGCGAGGTGGTCATAAACTGCAACAACTCACCACACAAGGATGCCCTGTCTCTTGAGGCATTCACACTGCCGGAAGACAACCATGGGATACGCAGAAAATGGCCATGTCAGTCAATGCAGATCAGACACCCAGGTAAACAACACTGAATAATCAATAGCTGCAACACAGAGTCGGTTTTGTCTGTGTACAGCAGTGTTTCCCAAACTCGGTCCTGGTGAACCCCTGTGGATGCAGGGTTTTGTTCCAACCAGATTCCTAATCATTAATGCCGGTGAAACTCATCCGGGATAAGTCGGTTTTTCAAACACAGCCGTGTAGTAGATTAGTCTAGCAGACTAGCTGGATGTAATAATCCGAGTTGAATGCACGCCCTCGTGCTGAGTGAAAAGCCAATGTATATTAAGTCTAGAAAACATGATCAGCAAGTCTTTGATAGGCTGCAACAAAATGATGAAAGAACGGGCACATTTTTTTCACACAAGCTGGGTGGGTGGGTGTTAGTTAGTTAATTAGTTACTCGAAGGATTTCAAGATTTAATATGCACAAGCGGTAACACTGTAAAAGCAGCCCAAACCAGAAAAGACAGCTGGCAAAAAGTGGCCGACAAATTAAACGCGTGTGCATCGTACTTACTGAATGCAGCGTTACGGATTTTGCAAATGTTCATTTTTTTCCCTCTGCTTAAAAAACATTAAAAAAGCGGCATGATTATGCGGCGTATACTACGCCGCGGGTTGGTATGCAGTGTGTATAACAGTTTGTTTGTTGCGGATAATTTGCCTTTTACTTTAACACGAAGACAATTTCCTGTTAGATTTGCCTTTGCGATGACAATTAATAAGTTACAGGGTCAAAATTTCAAAAACATGGCTAGCGGGTCATACGCTTGCATTGATTACGTCCCTGCCCTTTGTACACACCCCCCTCCCCCGCCCCTCGGTACTATCATGGTTGGGTGACTTGGTGGATTATATATAGAAAAGCAGCCAAAACCGCAAACAACAATGAAAAATCTATGTGACTCACAGGTGCATGTGGACTGTGCAAAGAGGAAAACGACTCAGGTGACGAGTTGGGGGTGAGCACATGAAATGTTACTTTTCTTGGTGATTTATTACATTACCGATTTTTCAAATGTTAATCTTCTCCCTGTGCTTAAAAATCATTAAAAAAGTGGCCTGATTATGCGGCGTATGGTACGCCGCGGGTTGGCTAGTATTTCTTATAATTTTCAGTTTGTCTTCATGCCAAATCTGTCTGAACAAGCGGTGGGTCATATTCTAATTCAGAGAAAAACAGTTTTGTAAATTATATCAGTTTATTTAAGCAAGGATACATTTGATTTATTTTTATCCATAACGTCCTGTTAAAGCTAATTAGTATAAATTGTGTTGCAGAAGTCTAATATCTTCACTGATATCTTCAAGAAAGGAATCCTAAAAATGCTGAGTGTGTGGAAAAGACACAATCTACACTTCTGTTCTTTAAATCCTCATTATGTGCTCACATTCACTGCATTATGTTCACAAAGAATAACCACAATGTAAATTTACAAGCTCAAGTATGTCTTGTATAATAGGTTTCTAATTAATTTATGTGTATATCTGTCACATTTAGAGCTGGGTGGTTTAGAAGTTATTGTACACCAAGGTCACAACTAACAGGCATACACAGAAAAAACCTCTCTTCCCTCTTGGAAAAATAGCACCCATGGCAATTAAAAATATCAGGCTTCACAAGGTCATGCTACACTTTATGTTAAATTTAATTACAACCTTTCCTTTTTCCTGTTCTTAAGGAGAACACACACACATCCGTATAAGTGCAGCACAGACACGTACATGTTCAAGTACACACAGAAAAAGCAAAGCATACATGCACAAACCATAACCTAAGTGTCAGGTTGCACCAGGCTTCTGTTAGAACAAAAAAAAGTACCTCATAGTTTAGGTACACAGACAAAAGCTGCAAAGTTGATTGCTGTCATTTTAGCCACACACAAGCACACCTCAAATCCAACAAAAGTTGCTCTGTTTAGACAAGCAAAATTAAAATCAGTGCACTTAAATATTTCTTGCCGGCTTTGTTACATCAATCCATTTCTAAAAAAATCTAATCTATTAACTTCTGCCCAGGAGGAACTTTTAACTCCTGTATTTACTGGAGGACCACTTGATACATAACCACCTAGTGTTTTTCTCGGTGTTTTCTGTCACAGTTCTCATGATTCTCCTCTTTGTAGCCTCCATTAAACCTAATCAAGACAACATTCTGCCCAAACAATCCACCTTGATCAGCTCACAGAAAGTCTACCAGCCACTATCCAGCACTTCTCCACAAGCTCATAGTATTTTCTCTTTCTTTCTTTCTTTCTTTCTTTCTTTCTTTCTTTCTTTCTTTCTTTCTTTCTTTCTTTCTTTCTTTCTTTCTTTCTTTCTTTCTTTCTTTCTTTCTTTCTTTCTTTCTTTCTTTCTTTCTTTCTTCATAGAGCATAAGCATTGAACCATAGGCATTGGCCAGGTCCAACCAACCAGATCTCCTCTGTTTTCGTGGGCTTCTCTAATTAGTTGAGTAACTTACCCCTGTGTGTTGCAGACACCCATGCACTCCAGGTATCCCACTCTTTTGCACTGAGGTGTCAATATAGCTGTTCTTTTGAATGTCAGATGTTGGGAAACAATGCTGAATATCATCTTCCCCTTCATGTTTAGTAGTGAGATGATTTAAATCTGGCCCATATTCTTCAAGGGATCCTTCATTACGAATCCATACACCTTCAGGACATTGCCACTGGTTGGCAAATCTTCCTCTATGCCATATCACTTTCAACCTTTTCCACAGGTTCAGCTGGAGTTGTGGGCACTGCTTTTAGAAGATGTACAGTACTCTGCTGGATCATGGGGAAGAGGCCGAGCGGGCTGCTCTTACTACATCTTGGACCTCCTTCCAGTTGGGCTCCTTGTGAACTGTGAGGTTGATGGAACATAAGAGCTGGATGAGGTTCAAGCATATGCTTTCCCACTGTGTCGTTCAAAGTTCAAGACAGAACACCCATCCCAATTACCCCCTATCAGTTGTTTGGTAATACCAAAGAGATTAGCTATGATGGCATCTCATTTCATTGTCATTTCCTCTTTCTCATCTGTGCAACTCAGCCATGTGGAGCGTCATCAGCTTCTTCCTCAAGATACTGCATAATTTTCCCAGTGGCTGCTTTTCCTCTTTGCTAGCAGTTTTAAGCTGCTTAATGAAGGTTTGTAAAATTATTTTGTATTTGGTGTATTCTGGTGGCTGTACAATTCATGGTGTAGGAGGGCCTGGTGTTCCATTCTGAAAAACTCTGTCATGCATACAGTTAGCTGATGATGGTGGTTGTCATTGCTTGAAGCTGGATATCCATTGTGAAAGCTAGTAGGTGCCACTGAGCTCCAAACCACAAACATAAACACACAACACATTCCCAGGCTCAAATAAAAGGGTAGTTTATTACAAAAATACCCTTTTGTACAACAATTCAATGAGTGTCTCTATCTCTTTCTCTCTCAATGCACTGCTACTCCTCCAAGGCGAGTGTTGCCTATCTTTGCTCCCAGCTCTGACTTGCCTGGACAGGGCAGTGTGATCTCTTTTATCTGAGTCTCTGGAGTACTTCTGGTACCATGGCTTCACCAATTGGAAGTACTTCTGGGCCATACAGAAGTCACCAAGATATGGAGTATACCTTTCTTCAGGACCCCCTAGCAGCACCCACAGGCCCTAGCAGGGCTATGCCCCCAGACTACAATTCCTGGCATTCCCTATAGATATCTGAATGGGTTCCACAGCCCTGGAATACTGCCACCTAGTGAATAGGGGAAGATAATAAGGTGAATATACTGCCTTCCCCGTCCTTCCATAATATTGGTGTCCTGTCTGAGTAAGGATCCCACATCAATTCCGGTCGGGATGCCTTTCTCCGTGTGTTGTTCTTCACACTCTCTACCCCTTTGCTCTGGCTTCTATTATGTTACTCACATCCCTGTCAAATTATTCCATTACTTCTGGTAGATAGCTGGGATCTATTTAATCTACTGACAATATAATTCTTAATGGACTTTAGAGTTTGGATTGACTAGCTGTTGTGCATGGAAGGAGTAGGCTCTGTAGGGGAATTCCAGGCTGTCTACTCCTGTATCTCACCAGGATTGCATCTTGTACATTGCACACCAAGATTTGTTTGCTTAACAGAAAGAATGCTAACAAGAAAAGTCAACATTTCTTAATGAAAAATATTCTAAACATTATTTTAGAATATGGCAAAAATTCCTAAAGGTTTTTCTATCATAAACATGCCAGGTCTCTGCTAAATCTTTACATTTAAATTTGAGATTTCAGTTTAGATTTGAACTCAGTCATAGCAAAGATATAGTCTTTAGTCTTTAGTCATGATGTCAAAGATATTCTGGTGCAAGAATTACTACAGCCATTACGCAATTTAATGTAACTATGACTGACATTACCGATCAAACAATTTTAATATAAGCAAGTGAGTTATGATGAGCTGACAAGCCATTAACTGTCGGACAGGCACTATTCTTGTTATGTCTGAGGATATATTGTAACAAACCAAAAAGAAAAGGAAATGTCATCAGAGGCAGAGATAGTGTCAGGGAGTGTAAAGGATCAAAACCTTGAAACTGAAAATAGTCAGACAACCTAGAATCCAAGAAAAGTCCAGGAAACCACGAAAAAGGATAAGATGTTAGTCAGAAGTCAAGTCAAAATATATTGCTTACTTGCTCAGAGTGTATTGCTTACTTGCTTTTCTTAAGAGTTGTAAGGTACAATACATCAATAAACAATAACGAGGCAGTAAAAGCAGCAAATATTTGCAAGAAAACAAGTGACAAATACTTTTCTTTCTTACAATTTGATAAAAGATTAGACACTAGAAACAGAGAGGATGAACAGGTTTATAAAGCTACATTTCAAAAATGTTAAAAGACAACCTAATTTTGAATACTAAAGCCAGTTTGGACTTTGAAAATTTAGATTTAACACTATTTAATGAGAGTTAAGCAACCTGCATACACAAAACATAAAATATTTAACAGAAACTGGTATAGCTGGCAAAAATAAATAAATAAATAAAATAAAACAAATATGAGGAAAGTCAGTAAGGCTTTCTGGCGTTGAACTATGTTTATACAGACATACCATTTATGTTTACTAACAACCTGGTGGATGAATCCTTTGTAAATACTTGAGGTAATTTCTAATAATTACCTGGGGCCTCATGTATAAACGGTGCGTGCGCACAGAAATGTTGCGTAAGAACGTTTGTACGTTCAAATCGCGATGTATAAAACCTAAACTTGGCGTAAAGCCACGTACATTTCCAAGGCACCTCATACCCTGTTGTATGCAAGTTCTCCGCTCGATTTTGCAGACTAATGGCACCCAGCGTTAAAGCAGTGCTACTGTTCCTGTGTGGTTTCCCTTTCTTTTTCAGAGCCACGTCCCTGACGCGGCTTTATAAATACACTGAAATTAACTGCACATTGTTTATTAGTTTAATGCATCTGATTGTACTTAACCAGTAACAATATAATGGTCCACGGAATGGTCAAACTATTCTAAATACCATAACTGCTTTAACGTTGTTACTCTCACTGCACCTTCTTCTTCTTCTTTCAGCTGCTCCTGTTAGGGGTTGCCACAGCAGATCATCTTTTTCCATATTACTCTCACTGCAACACTCGGAGCAGCTGATTGGAAAGAGAATTATCGGTATACAGCATCAAGCACATGCTGCATCAGCCATGCTTCCTATTTGAACTGCTTCTCATACGGAAAACGCTTCAAACCTTTCCTGTACAGACCTCTCGGTTCAGAAAGAGTTTCACCCCAAGAGCTCTAAATGCAATCAATCAGTTCATCAGGTGCTCCTTGTACAACTGTTTGGACTTATAAGTACAATCACCTCACTGTAAACTTGTACTACAGTTATAATATTGCACAACCTGAGCCATTTTATAAAGCGCGTATTTACATATGATGACGATATCATTTTTAAGATGAAATGCAGCAAAATATGTTTATTAAATTATACAGATAAATGCACTGTATGCTTCACTGGGACAGGCGTGAACGATAGAATAATTAAACATGTACTACGAAAATATTTCAATGTTCCTTAAAAGTTTTGAAGAATCTGCGTTATAAGCTTACAGATGTGTCAGAGGGGGACACTTTTACATTTTTTTGTGCACTGGGTGGTTCCATTAGGCACCCACTGTTGGGACTGGGGGGTGAGAAGTTAAAAGGCTGTCTGTACTTTTTAATGGTATTTGCCATCCTGCAAGGGAGTCACTGCTTTGAAGTTTGGCCTTAGAGAATGTTTGTATTTATCTGGCTTGGAAATATTGGTTTCTAATCAGCATATCTGTACTTATTAATGGTATTTGCTGTCTTGCAAGGGAGTCACTGCTTTGAAGTTTGGCCTTGGTAGAATGTCTGTATTTACCTGGCTTGGAAATATTGGTCCCTACTCAGCATATCTGTACTTATTAATGTTTGGTAACCATACATTTTGTTAACTTGTGTTTTTATTAATTGTTAAACCCAGGCAATTTAGATGTGCCATTGATTAAACTGTTTGTCCAGGACTGACAACAGCAGGGACTGAAGTAAATATAAACTCCTGGGCAGCAGAAGGCAGGGGGGAGAGTCCACAGGAAACGCTGCCAAGACACTCGGACAGGGCACAGGGGCTCGCAGGCAGACAAGGGTACCTGGCTGGCACGACGTGAGGCACAAGGACAGCAACATTTACTTCCAGGGAGGATGAGACAGCTCCACAAGGAGACACCAGTTGTGGGTCCAGCGAAAGAGGGAAGCCGCATGAGAGGACCAAGCGAAGCTGACAGATGAGGAATGAGGCGTGCCTAGGTCCCAGCCACACAAGGAGCCCAGAGTGGAAGAAAAAGGAACAACGAAGAGACGCTGACAGGGAGTCAACAATTTGACACAACTTCTGCCGGGGAACAGAGTGCATCCATGAACAATTAAGTGTTGGGGTAACACAGTGCCCAAACTGGACTCTGCACCACTAAAGGTCGTATCCTCCAATTCTTGTTTTTACGGACTTTTAGAGTGTGGACTGTGTATTTTCCTTTTAAAAAAAGGACATTAATTCCTGATATGTTTAGGTTCTGTTATGTTCGTTTATCTTTTTAATGTGCCTTATATTGTTTTGTACAATAGAACTTACTGTTGCCTTTTTCTGAAATTACTGTTGTGTCTTTCATTGTGTGTTTACTCACCGCCCAATTTAAAGAAACCTGTGTGCTATTATTGGTAAATTTCAGGAGTTACCAATCTCTTAATAAAACTGGGTGACGTAGTCGGATATTTTAATGGTGTCTAAGTTAGATTACTATAAGTGTGACCAGACACCTGTGACAGATGGCTTAACGTCTATTACAGAG
This sequence comes from Erpetoichthys calabaricus, assembly GCF_900747795.2. NCBI lineage: Eukaryota > Metazoa > Chordata > Cladistia > Polypteriformes > Polypteridae > Erpetoichthys > Erpetoichthys calabaricus. The sequence continues at coordinate 86,619,875 of NC_041400.2, read as the reverse complement.
CTGATTGTGTGGTGATCGGTTACTTGCAGAAAGAAAAGGAAGGACAGGAATTGGAGGTTAGTACGTTTGAAAGAGAAAGTACTGCAGGGGTGACCATAGGCATGTGCAAACTGTGCATTTGCACAGGGCCGCCAAATCCCAGGGGCCGCCACGCCAATATATATTGAATATAAAACAGAAAGAGAAAATAACGACACAGCTAAAAACGCAGCGGCTAATTTCGGCAAAAGTTAAACGGTTGTGTCATGAGCACGAGGCGGCTATGCAGTGTCCGCAATGGACGTGGCCATCCGCCGTGCATTAGATACCATATTGACATTGGCGGGCGAAGGGGCCACCGATTCTTTCTCTGCCCAGGGCCGCCACGAGCCTAGAGCCGCCCTTGAGTACTGCTGCAATAAATTATTTCATCGAAGGTCGCGCACAATCACTGCGCCGCAGTGTTCCCATGTTTAATAACGTGATTTAACTCCAATCATCATGAAAATGATATCACGTATACATCTCAGTATTTTATTTATTCAGAGAGCTGTAATATCACGAATGTAATGGATTCTGTGTCCTGTCGGAGGAAGAGTAAGCCAGTTTAAGAAGCATGTAGTGATTCACACACATAGAGCACATAGAAGAACACATACAAAACAAAGCATTTAACGTGCTACTTTAATTACAATGTGATTTGTGAAACTGGTTAATTAAATGATTTTAAGATGAAGCTTATGATATTCTTCTTTAATGACAAAATAAACTATGTAATTAAAGTGGAAATTTTGAGACTGAAGTTGACATTTCGTGCTTTTTCCCCACTGTGTGCCTTTTTTTTCTCTGTACCCTAATAAGCTTTCATATGACACTCAGATGGTGGGCTACGTCTCGTCTTTTCACGGCGACTTTGATATCTGACAACTTCTTTTTTATTTCGGGCACTGTGCGACTTTGAGAACTTGAGCTTCGCGTTTCTCCGACACGCTGTCAGTCGATTAGCTTCCTTTTGTTGTTTATACCACTGTTTAAACCAACACATAGTACATTTTTCCTTGCCTCCACTTGGTATTCGCTGAAATTCTTCCATTTTCCCTATTGTTTTTCCCAATTGTCTTTTCACAGAACACTGAGCTTAAGGGCTATTTATATTGCTTTGCATATTCAAAGAGGCGTAATTCTACTAGGAGTTGGGGCAGGACAGCAGGCGCGTGCACAAGCGTTACTTTCACGCTGATCGGGATTTATGTACAGTAGCGGAAGAATGTGGAAGTTTGCGTACGCACAGATTCCTGCATTTGGATTTTTCTGTGCGCAAGCACATTTTGGCTTTTGTGCTTACGTCATGTTATAGAGCGAATTCTACGCACGATGTTATGCATGAGGCCCCTGGATATTTTAGGAAAGACTGTCTCCAATCTAACTGAAAGATATTTTTTAAATCTCAAAATATGGCAAAATTACCCAGATGACTGATCAAAGCATTTTTTCTATCCAGCTGTTTTAATGTTATCATTATTGGAATCATTCCTTACTATACATTATAAGAAGTTTTCTATTTCTTATTTAGTGATTGCATTTCCTTTTTTGTTCTTTGATGGGCTTCATTGCAATATTAGTGTTTTTGTTTCTTTCATTTTGCAGTTACTGCATTCACTTGTACTATTGTTATTATTATTTAAAACTACTAATTAGGTGACTCAGTGTGTAAAAGTGGTATGATAAAAGCTATTTGGAACCAGAACTAGAAACCTAAAATATTAGGAACATTTGGAGTCAGATTTACAAAACTTCCTATTGCCCAAAAAGAAATATTTCTATACATAAAACAACATGCTTTTGCCAATATAAAAAGGCAACTTGCAGCAGTGTCCAGTTTTCCTAATGTAGTTGGATACTTTACTTGCATTTACTGCTCCTGGCAAGAATGAAGCTGATTTTGTTAATTTTAAGCTGTGACATTCCATTAATGCACAAGTCATCTGTGATGCCAAGATAAGACTAGCAAAACATTGTGCCTTGGTGGCCTGGGTCAACCTTTGATTCATTTATTTTTAGGTAAGGTAGCTTTGGCAAATATGGCAGTACTGTATGTGATGACTGGCTTGTTGGTAAGGTGTCTGGCTGACCCCTCATTGCTTCATATGGCTTATACTAGTTAATTTAACAGCAAACATGTGCCATGTGATAGTGGATACTTGCTCGGATGCTGGCACTTTAAACCTTTCCCTGACCCTGCACTTCATTCGGGTGAGTATGAGGTTCATTCATGTACACACATTTACATGATTGTGATATATAAGGGTAAATTTTAAAGAAATTTTCATTTGAATTTTCTTGGTTTTTGGAGTATGTTTATTTATTACACACAAATCCAGGCAAAATTATAAATAAACCACCTGGACTTCTACTCTACTTATTGTACAAGTAATACTATATGAAATCACCAAAGGCTTCATGTATAAACTGTACATATGTTGCATGCTCATGTTGAGATGTATAAAAACTAAACTTGGTGTAATGCTACACACATTTTCATGGCAGGCTCACACAATGTGTATGCACGTTTCTATTCAGTTTTGTAAATGGATAGCAACCAGCGTCAATGCAGTGCTACGGTTTCTATGTGGCTTCCCTTTCTTTCTTAGATTTACATCTGTGATGTGGGCTTTATCAAATACACCAAAATGAATTGCATATCATTTACAAATTTAAGGCACTTGCTTGTAATCAATCTGTAAAAATACAATAGTACACAGAATGGCCAAACTATTCCAACTATCATGGATGCTTTTGCATTATTAGAACACATCGCAAATTAGAAGAGAGCATGTTTTAGAGTTCATGTCTGGACTCCAACAGAGACACTTCTGTCTCCTTTGCAGCCAGGAATAATATATATATATATATATATATATATATATATATATATATATATATATATATATATATATATATATATATATATATATATATATATATATTTCTAAGTGTGTCGAGTCTGTTCTTTTCACACAATATAATGGTGCATGGAATAGCCAAACTATTCCAATTACCATAGCTGCTTTAATGTTGTTAGAAGACATCACAAAAGGAAGAATTAGAAGAGAGTGCATATTTAAAGATGATGATGACTGGCTTCTAAGTCATTTAGATTTCCAAGTGCTATCCACTTGGAGCTGTGTCCTGAACTGAAGCCGGCTTTACAAAGGCAGACTTTGAGGAACTGTGCTCTACCTGTTTGTTTGCAAGTCCTATCCACTCTCGGCTTTTAGCCACAAGAGCTTTTCAGCGTGAACTTGCTGACTGATAGGGTATTTCTCAGTCTTCATTGAGTCAAGCCATGCCAGCTGTATGGGATGGTATTATCCGCTTGTCATCCAGATATGTAAGATTTCCTTACATTGTGGTTGAACATGAAAACACCAAAGCACAATTTGCAGCAATGTCTAGTATTCCAGTTGTACTCGGAACAGTTGACTGCATGATAATTGCTATAAAGACACATTCAGAGAGTGAATTTGCTTATATAAATAGAAAGCATTTACACTCTATTAATGTGCAAATTATCTGAGATGTGAAAATGCATCTTATTATTGTTGTGGCAAGATGGTCTGGCTTTACTCATGCTTTATTCATTCTGAGAAATACAGCAGTAGTGTTGGGAACAAACTTGAAAATGGTGTTGTGTGTGATGGCCGGCTTCTCAGTAAGGTAAGACATTAAATTTTACCCCTTTGGTCAAAACTGTAAATTATCTGTATGATGCAACCATATAACAAGATTGCTTAGATCAGGGGTTCTCAAAGTTGGTCCTGGAGGCCCACTGTGGCTTCAGGTTTTTGCTTCATCCAGATTCATAATCAGTAACAACTGATAACACTGATCTCAGTTAATTAGCTGGTATTTTTTCTCTTCTCCTTTTGTACATTAAGAAATCACAGAGGCATGATTTTTAAATTTATGAGACATAAGGAAATATTCTGCTTTTGCTATAGATTTAAATGCTTAACTTGCTTTTGTTGCTTTCATTATATTTTACCCTTTCTCTGTGCAGTTTGCTCCCTTCATTGTATCTTCATAATGACATTTAAAAACGAGCAGAGCAGACACCTAGGCAAACACTGAATCGTGAAAGGCTGCAAGTACTTTAGCATCAGACCCACTAATTAGAAAACAATGGATTAATTAAACAATTAGAACACCCAGAAAAATAGAATAAACATCAAGATGAAAATAGTGTTAAAAAAAAACATTATTCCCATATAACTGCTTAGTACATTTTAATTAATTAATTTTTTTTTTTTACCAAACTTAGTTTTCTAATTTCTATATTGTTTACATCTTGCCTGAAGAAGGGGCCTGAGTTGCCTCGAAAGCTTGCATATTGCAATCGTTTTAGTTCGCCAATAAAAGATGTCATTTTGCTTGACCTCTCATTATATTGTTCCCAAAACATAGAATCTGGGCAATAACAGTTCACTTAATTAGCCCAGGATTCCAATTAAAAACAGAGGCTGGTTGGAACAAAAAACCTGCAACCACAGGGGGTACCCAGGACCGATATTGAGAACTCCTGGCTTAGATGACAGCGGGTACCTGCTCAAGATATGGCTTCTCATCCTGCTCACCAATCCACTGACTGAACAAGAATGACGTTATATTGACCTCCACTCTTGAGCTTGGGCAGTGGTACAACTTACAATTTGGTGCAGCTTAAGTTCTGTTGGTGCTGCCTGGATAAGACTGGTGGAGAACTGCTCTATAGTCAACAGAAAGTGTGTCATGTTGTGCAAGCTTGTAGCGTGTTACATTATGTGGCACACAATCATGTCTTGCACTTATCTGAAGATATGCAATATGATGAACCTGACCCTGACTCACCAAATGATCAGCCAATTTGGACAGCGTCACAACTTAGTTTGAATTAATTAGCAGAATGTATAAACAGGTAATCAGATGCTGCATTTATTTTCTAACCAATTCATTTAATTTGTGGTCAATATCACAGAGTACTGCATTTACATTCCTTAATAACTTTCTCCTCATCTATTATAGTATCCACTATTGCATTTTGTAACACGTCTCTTGGCCAAGGTTTGATGTAGGGAGTACTTTAATTTGTCTCCTCTCCTCCAGGATAACCCAATCCCAACTGCTGATCTGCACCTGTTGGAACAACCTAATGGGGAGGACTATCTGTTCCTGAACTGAAGAAGGAAGCCAAGGCAGGATGATTGAAAATGTCACTGCTTGTTTGCTGTGTCTGTGTGTTTTGAACTGGTAGCTCCTGTTTCAATAAATACCCTTGCTGTTCCTATTTTGAATTGAATAAAGCTGGTTTTCCTGAAGCCCTTGGACTCAGTTTCGTCTTTCGGGTTTCATGCATCACAATGTAAAGAAAAAGTTCCTATTGTTTGTGCAAAATTTACCTTTAAAAAGTTTACAATTGTGTCCCCATCATTTTAAAGTAACAGTCTTGATCCACTGTACTAATTCCCTTCATAATTTAAAGTCTTCCACGTTCCACGCCAACTTCCACGTTCTTCTGCTACATCAATCCCGGTCAGCGTGAAAAATAACGCATGTGCCTGCTGCCCCACCCCAACTGCTACCTGAATTACGCCTCTTTGAATACACAAATCAATATAAATAGCCCTTAAGATCAGCCAAGGCAAAAGCACGGGGGAAAATAGAAGAATTTTAGCGAATACCAAGTGGAAGCAAGGAAAAGCGTACTATTTGTTGGTTTAAACAGGGGTATAAACAACAAAAGGAAGTTGATTGAGTGACATAGAGTGTTGGAGAAACTCGAAAGCTCAAATTCACAAAGTCGCACAGTGACTGAAATAAAAAAGAAGTTGTCAGATATCAAAGCTGCCGTGAAAAGGCGAGTTGTAGCCCACCGTCTGAGTTTCATATGAAAGCTTATTAGGGTACAAAGAAAAAAAAATAGGCACACAGTGGGAAAAAAGCATAAAATGTCAACTTTAATCTCAAAATTTCCACTTTAATCACGTAGTTTATTTTGTCATTAAAGTAGATCATCATAAACTATATCTTAAAATCATTTAATTTACTAGATTCTCAAATCCCATCGTAACTAAAGTAGCACATTAAATGCTTTGTTTTGTATTTGATCTTCTATGTGCTCTATGTGTGTGAATCAATACGTGCTTCTGGGCTTTCTTTTCTTCCGACAGGACACAGAATTCATTACATTTGTAATATTACAGCTCTATGAATAATTAAAATACTGAGATGTATATGTGATATAATTTTCATGATGACAGGAGTTAAAGCATGTTATTAAACATGGGAACACGGTGGCGCAGTGATTGTGCGCAACCTTCGATGAAATAATTTATTGCAGCAGTACTGTCTCTTTCAAACGTACTAACCTCCAATTCCTGTACTTCCTTTTCTTTCTCCAAATACCCAATCGCCACACAGTCAGCTCTGTAATAGATGTTAAGCCATCTGTAAGCTTAGAACGCCGATTCTTCAAAACTTTTAAGGAAAATTGAAATATCTTCGTAGTACATATTTAATTTCTCTATCCATTTATCCATCCAGTGTCATGCCAGTCCCAGCAAGCATACTGTGCAAGACAGGAACAATCCGTGAACGGATTGCCAGATCCTTGCTAGCGCAGCAACACCGTGTCCTCACGTTTAATTATTAACAATAGAGATTATTTAAATGAAGTTAAACTTTTATCTGTATAATATAATAAACATATTTTGCTGCATTTCATCTTAAAAATGATATCATCATCATATGTAAATACGCGCTTTATAAAGTGGCTCAGGTTGTGCAATATTATACAGTTGGGTGCTGGTGGTTGCCGTCTACCTTCCGCCTACCGCAAATGCTAACCAGGCGCTAGCGGAAGTCTACGAGATCATCAGCAAACTACAAACGACGCACCCCGAAGCATTTTTCATTATTGCTGGAGACTTCTATCATGCCAACTTGAAGTCATTTCTCCCAAAATTCTCCCAGAATGTGAACTTTGCAACTAGAGGGGGAAGCTGTCTGGACAATGTTTACACAAGCGCTACTGACGCCTACAAGGCCCTACCCTACCCCCACCTCGGCTGTTCAGATCATATCAGCGTTTTTATGATCCCTGCATACAAGTCCCTGCTGAAGCTCACTAAACCAGCCCACAAGAGCATCAGAGTGTGGCAGGATGGTGCTGTTTCAGCTTTCCAAGACTGCTTCGAATTGACAGACTGGGACATTTTCAGAGAGGCTGCTATGAATGGTGACTCCATCAATCTGGAGGAGTACACAGACTCTGTGACTGGCTACATCTCCAAATGCATAGAGGATGTTACTGTTACCAAGAATGTTATCACAAGAGCCAACCAAAAGCCCTGGATGACAAGAGAAGTGCACAAGCTGCTCAAGATCAGAAATGCAGCCTTCAGATCCGGAGACAAGGCCGCTCTCAGGGTGACCAGAGCCAACCTGTCTCGCGCTATAAGGAGAGCTAAGTGGGCATACGCGCAGAGGATCAACAAACAATTCAGCAGCACCAGAGACACACGTCGTATGTGGCAGGGCGTTCAGACAATTACAAACTACAAGCCCAACCCACACAGCAGCGATGGTGATGCCTCCCTTCCAGATGAGCTGAACAACTTCTTCGCACTGTTTGAGGCGCAGAACAAACAGCCTGTGAGAAAAGCAACACCTCCCTCCACTGACCAGACACTCTGTCTCTCCATAACTGACGTGAGCAGGACTCTATCCAGAGTCAATCCACGCATGGCTGCAGGACCTGACAACATACCTGGTTGTGTGCTCAAAGAATGTGCCAGTCAATTGGCTGGTGTCCTCACAGACATCTTCAACACATCTCTGAGCCAGTTGTCAGTCCCAGCATGCTTCAAGTTGACCACCATCATACCAGTGCCGAAGAAGTCATCAGTGATATGCCTGAATGACTACCAACCAGTTGCACTCACGCCAATCATAATGAAGTGCTTTGACAGGTTAGTCATGTCACACATAAAGACTAATCTCCCTGCCTCCCTTGACCCTCTTCAGTTTGCATACCGCTCAAACAGGTCAACTGAGGATGCCATATGCTCTGCCCTTCACCTCTCCCTGACACATCTGGATAAAAAAGACACATATGTCAGGATGCTATTCATAGACTTTAGCTCTGCCTTCAACACAATCATCCCTCAAAAGCTGGTTATAAAACTGAGCAGGTTGGGCCTGAACACCACCCTCTGCAGTTGGATCCTGGACTTCTTGATAGAGAGGCCCCAGTCAGTTCGGATGGGCTACAACACTTCCAGCATCATCACACTGAGCATTTGAGCACCACAGGGCTGCGTGCTTAGTCCACTGCTGTTCACCCTGCTGACTCACAACTGCACAGCCACGCACAACACCAACCACATCATCAAGTTTGCGGATGATACGACGGTGCTGGGACTGATAAGCAGGGATGATGAAACAGCATACAGAGATGAGGTGGAACGGCTGTCCGCATGGTGTGAAGACAACAATCTATCTCTCAATGTTGACAAGACAAAAGAGATAATCGTGGACTTCAGAAAATCACGTCCTGCCCACATCCCACTCAGCGTCAACGGTTTAGATGTGGGGACTGTTAGGAGTACCAAGTTTCTCGGTGTGCACATAACTGAGGAACTTACGTGGACACATAACACCTCATCACTAATCAAGAAAGCCCAGCAGAGACTACACTTCCTGAGGCGGCTGAAGCGAGCAAGTCTTCCCCCTTCCATCCTCACCATGTTCTACAGAGGCACCATTGAGAGTGTTCTGACTAGCTGCATCACAGTCTGGTATGGCAACTGCAACATATCCGACCACAAGCGCCTGCAAAGGATAGTGAAGACAGCAGAGAACATTATTGGGGTGCCTCTCCCTTCACTACAGGACATATTTTACAAATGCAGTGTCCGCAAGGCCTGCAGCATTGTGCATGACCCCTTACACCCCTCACATGGACTCTTCACACTTCTGCCATCCAAGAGAAGATACTGCAGCATCAAAGACAGATCTGCCAGGATGCAGGAGAGTTTTTACCCCCAAGCTGTTAGACTCCTTAACACCAGGCTGCCCCCTGTGACCTTCCACACGTCCTCAACCACCTCTAAAAACAGAACTTTTATACATGCAAGCCACTTTCCTGCAAAGACGAGTGTGCATGTAGAAAAGAACTAAAAATCTCATACTGACCTTTAAGTATTTTGACACTCTTGAGATCCTTCTGCTGTGAAACATTCTGACCTATCATTGTTTACATGTCTTAAACAACTATTAGCATACACTGATAATTTCTGTATTATCTATATCTATTATTTATTATTTATTATATTACATATCTTACACATCAATATTGCTGCTACTTCTTTGTCCTATCTTTGCACAATGTCTTGTCTTGTTCGTGTTTTAATGAAAAATTTTTAAATTTTTAAATTTTAAATTTTAATTCTAATTTTAATTTATTTATTGCACGTCATGTTGTTACACTGTGGACCCTGAGCTTCGCAGTTTCATTTATCTGTATACTTGTATATGGTTAAGATGACAGTAAAATTCACTTTGACTTTGACTTTGATTATAACTGTAGTGCAAGTTTACAGTAGGGTGATTGTACTAATAAGTACAAACAGTTCTATAAGGAGCACTTGATGGACTGATTGAGTGCGTTTATAGTTCTTGGGATGAAACTGTTTCTGAACTGCGAGGTCCATACAGGAAAGGTTTTGAAGTGTTTGCCGTGTGACAGCAGTTCAAATAGGCAGCATGGCTGAGGCAGCGTGTGCTTGATACTGTATACCGATAATTCTCTTTCCGATCAGCTGCTGTGATTCCACACTCAGATACAGTGATATAAATACTCTCTGTGGTGCAGTGAGAGTAATATGGAAAAAGATGATCCACTGTGGCAACCCCTAACGGCAGCAGCTGAAAGAAGAAAAAGAAGGTGCAGTAAGAGTAGCAACGCTAAAGCAGCTATGGTATTTGGAATAGTTTGGCCATTCCGTGGACCATTATTTTGTTACAGGTTAATTACAATCAGATTCATTAAACTAATAAACAATATGCGGTTAATTTCAGTGTATTTATAAAGCCGCGTCAGGGATGTGGATCTAAAAAAGTAAGGGAAACCACACTGGAACAGTAGCATTGCTTTGATGCCGGGTGCTGCCAGTTTGCAAAACCAAGCGCAGAACTTGCGTACGCCAGGGTATGAGCTACTGTGGAAATATGTGTGGCTTTACGCCAAGTTTAGGTTTTATACATTGCGATTTGAGCGTGGAAACATTCGTACGCAACATTTTTGTTGATTTGTGTTACACTCAGACGCGTGTGTCTGTTTAAATGTCGTCCCCGTAATAAGAAATGGGGAAGGGTGTTGCAGGAACGCATCAACCCCTGGACATGTCAGGACCGGGATTTTAACAGTTACATCCGGCTCATCATTATTTAAACCATCAGGAGGGAAAGAGAGGGAGAGAGAGGGAGAGAGATGGAGATTTCAAGTACCGACAACCGATCAACATTATTCTGCTATTATTTACATTGCGCCTGGTTCCAGTTTGATTCTCATTCCGCTGAAATCACGACAACACCATAATCACCAGAAACCCCGGTGTTGGACATTATAATCCACCATTCGCCGAGGAAGCACGGTGAGGTCGTTCTGTTTTATTCGGGAGACTCAAACACATCCATTTTGATCAGTGATTTACCCGGACTCAATTTCACGTTCATTGTCATTCAGTACTCATACATTGCTATTATTTGTGTTTTGTGTTTGTTATACTGTACGTTTGCTGGGGGGAAGGGAGGTTTTGTTATTGTATAGGTGTTGTTTTCACTTAGCTGCTTTGGTGGAGGGATACAGTGGAACCTCGGTTCACGAGCATAATTTGTTCTAAAACTCTGGTCGTAAACCGATTTGGTCGTGAACCAAAGCAATTTCCCCCATAGGATTGTATGTAAATACAATTAATCCGTTCCAGACCGTACAAACTGAATGTAAATATATATATACTTTTAATTTTTAAGCACAAATATAGTTAATTATACCATAGAATGCACAGCGTAATAGTAAACTAAATGTAAAAACATTGAATAACACTGAGAAAACCTTGAACAACAGAGAAAACTAACACTGCAATAGTTCACACTATAGTGCTAGGAACCGCTCGCTAAAAACACTTTTTTTTAATGAGTTTTAAACACAGGGGAAAAAAATGAACATTTGAAAAATCCATAATTTAATAAACCACCAAGAAAAGTAACATTGCAACAATGCAGGCTACGAACCAATCACTGTAAACAGAACTGAAAACAAAAGACAAGCCTTCTCTACCTTATGCGTCCCTCCCTCTCTCGCTCGCTTGCTTTCTCTCTCTCTTTTGCAAGCCTGGAGCGCCTGTGTGTGTGTCTCTGTAGCACGCTCCTGTGTGTGTGCGCGTCTGTCTCTCTCTCGTGCTGCCTGTGTGTGTGCGGGTCTGTCTCTCTCTGGCGCTGCCTGTGTGTTTGCGCGACTCTCTCTCTCTCTGCCTGTGTGTGTGTGCCCGGCTCTATCTCTCTCGCTGCCTGTGTGTGTGTGCGCGACTCTCTCTCGCGCGCTGCCTGTGTGTGTGCGTGGTTCTCTCTTGCTGCCTGTGTGTGTGTGTGTGCGTGTGTGTCGCGCACTCTCACTCTCTCTCTTGCTCGCTGCACAGGAAATGCACAGGGAGAGACTGAACATGTACAAACCGAAAGGGAACCTGGCTTGTTCATATACCGAGTGTGCGGTTGTGAACCGAGGCAAAAGTTTGGCGAACTTTTTGGTCTTAAACCGATTTGTACGTGCACCGAGACGTTCGTGAACCGAGGTTCCACTGTATATATAATATATATATATATATATATATATATATATATATATATATATATATATATATATATATATATAGATATATAGATATATATAGATATATAGATATATTTTACATCGCGGATTTATATTCTTGTATCTGTCATTGTATTGCATTTAATATATTCCCACACTTATTTTACATATTTGCTTTCGTTTGTTAGTCTTTAACCGTTGATTGGGGAGGAGGGAAAATTATTATTTGTTAGAGGTACAGCTTGGTATTGATAGGTTTTCTCAGTAATTCATCAGTTTTAACTGATAAAACTGGAAGTGACGTAGGGGAACTGGAAGTGACCTTCTTCTGGTGTCATCGTTGACACCTGAACCAGAAGTAATGTCAGCCTGGGCAGCGGAAATGGAAGTGGTGTCTTCAGCGATGAGTCAAACAGGTTTTCCCGTGGCTGGTCTGCAGAGATAACAGAAGAAGGTTTAGTGCACCCCGCCACCCCCTGGCTTGGCGTGGAATTACCTTCATTTGGTCCATACAACGTCCTCCTACTCCCACGTGCGTGATAATTGTTAGAGAATGGTTACAATCAAGTGAATTAAATTTGTGAACAATATGCAATTCATTTTGGTGTATTTCATAAATCCCACATCACTGATACAAATATGAAAAAGAAAGGTAAATGACACAGAAACAGTAGCACTGCTTTAATGCTGTGTGATGCCAGTTTGAAAAACTCAGTAAAAACGTACATATGCAAGATAGGGGGCTACTGTGAAAATGTGCATGGCTTTACACCAAGTTTAGGTTTTATAAATCTTAAAGTGTGTGAGGAAATGGGCGTATGCATCATTTTTGTGAGTTCACACCGTTTATACATGAGGCCCCAAGTGATGTCTAACAAGTGCATTATAAGGCTTCAGCATAAACTTCCTGGACTTCTACTCTACACATTGTGCTATAAATCCTAATAATTTGTTAGCCTTCTTAATGGCTTCAGAACTTCATGGAAGCTGATAGTGACGAATTCACTAAACTCCAAAGTCCTTCTCATAAGGTGTACTTTTGATTTTTAGACCTCCCATCGTGTACTCAAATGTGTTTACTATCTATCTGTAATACTTTGCATTTATTTACATTCAATTTCATCTGCCGCAAATTTGCCCAAGCTTGTATGCTGTCCATGTCCTTCTTTAATGATTCAATGAATTCCTGCCAATCCACCTAGCTTGGTATCATCTGTAAACTTAAAAAACTTGTTACTTACAGTATATTCATATCTGAGTAAATTACAGTACATATATATTAAAAATAGCAGGGGTTCTAGCACTAACCCCTGTGGAACATCTCTCTTCACATCAGCCAGTTCTGACAGGGTTGCTCTCATCATAACCCTCTGCTTACTGTGTCTGAATCAATTTTGCACCCATCTACACACAACAACCTGAACTCCCACTTCTTTTAATTTGATGCCCAACCTCTCATGTGGCATCTTATCAAATGCTATCCGAAAAGTCAAGGTTAATAATATCATATACTCCGCTCTGATCATATACTTTGTTGCTTCCTCATAGAATTCCAGCATTTTGGTTAAACATGACCTCGCTCTTCTGAACCCACACTGACTGTTCAGTAAAACACCTGTTCTTGCCATGTATCGGTCAATCTATCCCTTAATAATTCCTTCCATTAACTTAACTAATAATAATAAATTCTTTACATTTATATAGCACTTTTCTTAGTACTCAAAGCACTATCCACACAGGGAGGAACTGAACCCACAATCTTCCACAGTCTCTTACTGCAAAGCAGCAGCACTACCACTGCGCCACCTGTGAGGACTTTGATAAATGTTAAGCTTATTGGACTATGGCTGCTTGGATCTCCCTGACCATTCTTTTAAAATAACAGGATACTATTTGCCATATTCCAGTCCTTTGAAGTTCCCCAGTGCGAAGTGACTTCCTAAAAATATGTGTCAAGCATTCATATATGTACTCGCTAACCTCCTTAAGAACTTCAGGATAAATATTATCTGGTCCTGATGATTTGTTTGATTTCAGTCTATTTCATCTAAGCAATACTTCTCCCAGTACAATTTCAATTTTTACCCTCTTAGTAGTCTCTTTTGTTGCAGGGAGGTTATCGACTTCCTCACATGTGTTTAACTACTATTTTACTGTCTTTATTTTTTAATTCCCCTTTACTATTCCTGTGCATGTCACCTCCTCCTTGACTGTTCTTTTTCTACTAAAATACTCAAAGAATCTCTTTGGGTCATCTTGTGCTTTACCTGCTATATTTCTCTCTATCTGCCTTTAAGATTCCCTAATATCCTTAATAGTCATGTTCTCATACACCCTATAATTCACATTGGAGTTATAAGTCTTTCAATAGTACTTTTCCTGCATTATATACAAAACATTTTTAAACCTATTCTACTGTTGCTTGACTGTCTCTGAGCTTAAAAGCTTATCCCAATTAATCTTCCTTAGACTTTGCCGCATCTGCTCAAAATTTTCCCTACCAAAGTTAAACTTGACAGTTTTAGTCTTTGCATCCACACTCTTCCAAAACACAGAGAGCTGTATTATATTATGGTCACTTAACCCTAGTGGTACTACACCTTCAATTCTATCTTGATTACTACAAAATACTAAATCAAGACAGGCTTCCCCTAAGTTAGTGCTTTAACATACTGTGTTAAAAAATAGTCATGATTCAATAGAATACAATACAATATATTTTTGTATAACAAAAAATCACACAAGAAATGCCGCAATGGGCTTTAACAGGCCCTGCCTCTTGACATCCCCCCAGCTTTGACTCTCTAAGAAGACAAGGAAAAACTCCCAAAACAACCGTTGTAGGGAAAAAATGGAAGAAACCTTACACTTTAATCCACCTCAACTATCACTACCTCTCTCTTTCTGGGAACTGGTTTTGAGTTGGCCCGTTGGGACTCCTTATGCCTGCCTACCATCTCAGAATCTTCAGGGCCACCATCCAGCTCCACAAGGAGCACAGTTTGACACTTCAAATCCCACTGTGGAGGCCTCCAGAGACATGTGCACACTTTTCCTTGCACTTTGTGACCATGACCCACCTATCTGTCTGGTGTGAAATCTCCTCCCATGCCACCTTCGGGTTACACACTTGCTCTCTAAAGGACAACACCTCGACCAGGTCTGACAACTGTTTACTACAACGCAGTCCAGTTTACTACTCCTCTAGTTAATTGACCTTGATCTTGAGGTGTTGGATCAGCTGGCATCTCCTATAGACATAAACCTCAGGGAAGACTGGTTCCTCTAAGCCATCCTCGAAAAAGTCCCACATTCAGCAGGACTTGCATTGCACTGGCCTTAAAATTAAAATTTGACTTGGATTACTAAAACTACTCAACATTTTTAATTAAAATTATGTGATTTAACTTAAATGGTACAACTAAACATTAAAGCTAAAAAAATAGATTCTTTCTGTGAAATGGGAGAAGTTTGGAGCCACAAACACTCTTCCTAGAATTGGCCCATCCATACTGTGAAACCAGATAAGAAGGGCATTCGTCAGGGAGGTGACTAAGAACTCAATAGTCACTCAAACAGAGCTTAAGAAGTTCTTTACTGAGATGGTAGAATCTGTTAGAATTACGACCATCTCAACAGCACTTCATCAATCAGAGGTTTATTGTAGACTGGCCAGATGGAAGCTATTTTTGAATAAAACACATATGACAGTTTAAAAGTCTCTTAGAGCAGGAGGAAAATAAATCTCTGGTCGAATGAGGCAAAAATTGAACTCTTTGGCCCGAGCTTCAAGCACTATGTCTTGAAAGGGCTAAACTGCTCATCATCTGCCTAATACCATCCCTATAGTGAAATATTGTGGTGGCAGGATGGATGAAGTTTGGAACCACCAGGACTTTTCCTAAGTTGTCCATCCAGCCACACTAACTAACCTGGCACAAAATGCCTTGGCCAGAGCGGTGACCAAGAATCCACTGGTCACTCTATCATAGATTCATAAGACTTGCACTAAGATAAAAACTTGTTGAAATGATAACTGTCTCAGCAGCTCTCCTCCATTAATCAGGAATTTATGGTAGAGTGATTAGACTATAAATACTTTTAAGAAAATCTACATAACCGCCTGCTTAATGTTTTGCCAAACAGCATTTAAATGGCAGGAAAAAGATTTTCTGTTCTGATGAGGCCAAGCACTATGTCTGGTGATGGCCAAGAACTGCTCATCACCTGCATAATACAGGAAGGAAGTAATACAAGGACAGGAAGACAAAGCTGGAGTGGCTTAAGGAAAATTCTCTAACTGTTGTTGAGTGGCACAGCCAAAGCCCAGACTTAAACACCTTAGAACATCTGTTGAAAGACCTAAGATGACAATTTCAAACTGCTCACCATGCAATCTAATGAATTTTGAGAAGATTGCTTTGAAGAATGGAATAAACTGGTTAAATCCAGATGTGAAAAACTTGTAGAGACTTACCCAAGGAGACCTGAAGTTGTAATTGCTGACAAGGGATTTTTACAAAGTAGTGAATTAAGGATCTGAATACTTTTATGAAAAAGAGACCTTAGTTTTTTTATTTTTAATAAATTTATAAACCTTACTGAAAACACATTGTCATTATAGGTTTTTGAGTGAAGATTGATGGACAAAAATGGCAAATTTAAAATTTAAAATTAGACATACTGACATGTGTAAAAACTTGTGGTCTCCGTGACCCCTTGAACCCTTGGATCAGACGTCAGACACCAGATAAAAGTCCAATTATTATTTATTATATAATAATAATGTGCACCAAGCACCCTCCACTCCACAATACTCATATAATTAATCAATAATAAACACAATAATCCTCCACACTCCCAGACACTTCGCCACCCTTCCTCCCAGCTCAGCTCAGTGTTCTGGGCTTCCCACAATCCTTTTATAGCCCCTTCCGGGTCAAGGCAAACAGTCCTCTTCTTCACCCCGGGAGCACGTCGCTTCCTCCAGTCACGTGACTGTGACGCACTCCCGGGTTAGAGGGCACACAAGAGCCCACTAGCCCCCCTACAGCGACTCCCGGTGGTCCCCAAGGTATCCAGCAGGGCTGTGTATAGAAACTACAAAGTCCATGAGGCCCTGCTGGAACTCGGGGCACCATCATGCTGTCCGGAGGGCTCCTCCTAGCGGCCTGGGGGTGGCGACCGGAGTCCATAGCCGGTCGTCCATCACACATGCTAAAGTCTTCCTTAATGGAACTGGAAGACGAAGTGCTAAGTGTTTTGTGTTATTGCTGTGTAAGAGTTACTTAAAACACAAATTTTGCTTCTAAAAACTTTTCTTTGGTTAAGGAGGCCAACTTGAAAGTGGCTATGACAGGTGCTCATTGATGGTAGAAACAGACAAATGAATAAGTAAGTAACTAGTGGATGATATTTAGTAAATGAATTTTCTTAGAAAGAAGGAAGTATTGTGTAAAAAATTTACTTGATAGAATTGGTGTTTCATGTTCTTAGTTTCCTTGTGTGGTACTCTTCAGTGAACTTTGTCAGTCGAAATCAAAAAATGCTGTGCTGTGAAATATACTTGTGACTGCAGTATACTAATGCCAGCATCAAAAGTATAACTCTCCATCTTGTATTATTGTGATTATATCACAGTTTTGCCACAATTAATTGTCCAAGCAACATCTGAAGGAAATTTGGATTTTAATGAACCCATGGACACAGTTTTGCCTAATTTGAATGAATTCACCTAGATATAAGTATAATCTATACTTACTTTAAAAACAAAAACATTATTTTATAATGCATTTTCATACTTCTGTTTACTCAGGGTGTTGTCTAAGGTAATTGATATGTTCCACAGGGTTGCATGTCTATTATCAATAAAGTAACAGTATTATTGCACTGGTGGGCAATGGATCTCAACTCTTGTTTGCAGCTCTATTAAGTTATATTAGATTCTTCACACACTTAAACCCATGGGCAAAATAAAGAAAGCTGGCAAAACCAATTGCTGGTTGAAAGAATCCTTTCAGTTTTTCTACACATAAACCCCACCATAATGGCAATAATCACTTTTGAATCCTTAATTTTGTTATATTTAGCAACTATTCTGTGATGTATGTATCCCTGTAAGTAAGATTTAGTTTGGCGTATCTATTCCTCTTTGTTAATGCAAATATGTTATCATGATTTGTCACATTGATATATTAACCCCTTCCAAATATTTTAGAAACTCTACTTAAATTAATTAGGTAATGTGAAATACTCATGAAATAAGTTTATTTGCACAACATACCTGGTGTCTTCTTTGCTGCCCTTCTTGACACCAGACCATCCTCAAAAAGTCTTCGCCTCACTGTGCGTGCAGATGTACTCACACCTGTCTGTTGCCATTCCTGAGCAAGCTCTGCACTGGTGATGCCCCGATTCCGCAGCTGAATCAACTTTAGGAGACAGTCCTGGCACTTGCTGGACTTTCTTGGGCACCCTGAAGCCTTCTTCACAACAATTGTACCTCTCTCCTTGAAGTTGTTGATGATCCAATAAATGGTTGATTTATGTGCAATCTTACTAGCAGCAATATCCTTGCTTATGAAGCCCTTCTTGTGCAAAGCAATGATGACTGCACATGTTTCCTTGCAGGTAATCATGGTTAACAGAGGAAGAACAATGATTTGCACCACCCTACTTTTAAAGCATCCATTCTGCTATTCTAACTCAATCAGCATGACAGAGTGATCTCCAGCCTTGTCCTTGTCAACACTCTCACCTGTGTTAATGAGAGGATCACTGAAATGATGTCAGCAGGCCCTAGTATGATTAAAACATAAATCCATCTTTAGAGTCATGTGGCATCCTGTTATTGATGGCATCTTATTGCTTGTGCTCTGACTGTCCTGTGCTTTTTGACTGATCCAGTATTATACTCCTAAACTCTGAATGGGCTACTTACTTGTAAGGATCAGAAGATTCTGCTTATGTGAATGGAGTACAAAAGGAGTTTCACAGCATGGCAAGCAAATTAGAGTCTTGCATCGAGAGATTGTGGCAATCCTACCAGCTTGGTTTTCCATCAAGTGTGCATTTGTGTTCTTCTATAAATTAAATTAAATTATATTAAATCTATCTAATCTATCTAATTATATATATCTCAGGATCACCAAACTACACCTAGGGCCCTTTAAAACATATACTATTGAGATTTGGCATAAAACTGAAAGGACATTTGGTAATATACCCAGATGGCATATGCACTTATCCATCTTTAGTAATAGTACATTACAATTATGGGGTCGGCCACATTTTCCATCTGCCAGGTTGAAGCATGGTATAAGTGGGTTGGGTGATGTTTTTGTAGCACTAGTAATGTATGTAATTCAATTTTGTTTCACAATTTTTTAAACTTATCTGTAGTAAAATGTGTGTTGTTTTCAGTAACTATGTGCTCTGGCAGACTATATGACTCAAACAATTTTCCCAATCTGGTAATCGCTGCTTTGGATGTAATATTCCTTAATGAATTCAAGCTGTGATTTATCTTTTTGGCTTATCATTTTAATTTGCTTATAATTTAATGTAAGTTATTGGAGCCAGTTCCATCACACAATCCAGGCCCTTTTCCATTAACTAGAATCGGTGGTACTTTTTCACTTTGTTCTTCATAGTGCATAGTGCACTATTGCATTCCATTTTTCAAGAACAATAGTTTTTCTCCTGCTTATGTTTTTAGTTTTACATTAGAAGCTGACACAATTTTTCCAGGGAATATTTCTTTAAAAAGTTGCTGAGGCATGACTGACACCATGGCACCTGTGTCTATTTTCATGTATATAACTTTATCATCAATCATAACAACTGCTTTAAATGACTGTTTTTCTTTATCCACTTATACAGAGAACATTGGGAGCTCACACTGTTCTGATACAGCAGATGATTTTCAAGTATGAAATGAAGCCAGGCCAGCATGGAGTCAACAACATCAACACTTCTGCACTGGGGATGTCCTCCACCCAGAAGTTGCCCTCATCATAGGAGCCACCTTGGGGCAGCAGTGTGCCATCCAGAACCAAGTTCTGCTTTCCCTCAACATCTGGGCGCAGTAGGTCCTTGTTGCTTTTGCTTTGTGGCCAATTTCTTACCAGTATTACGACATAAAGAGGCCGCAATAATAACATTACCCTCACCTTTGGAGCCGCCCCTGAGAGCTAACCTAGCATGTCGTGTTGGGATATTTCTGGGACACACTGTACAGTGCATCCAGAAAGTATTCACAGCGCATCACTTTTTCCACCTTTTGTTATGTTACAGCCTTATTCCAAAATGGATTAAATTCATTTTTTTCCTCAGAATTCTGCACACAACACTCCCATAATGACAATGTGAAAAAAGTTTACTTGAGGTTTTTGCAAATTTATTAAAAATAAAAAAACTGAGAAATCAAATGTACATAAGTATTCACAGCCTTTGCTCAATACTTTGTTGATGCATCTTTGGCAGCAATTACAGCCTCAAGTCTTGTTGAATATGATGCCACAAGCTTGGCACACCTATCTTTGGCCAGTTTCGCCCATTCCTCTTTGCAGCACCTCTCAAGCTCCATCAGGTTGGATGGGAAGCGTTGGTGCACAGCCATTTTAAGATCTCTCCAGAGATGTTCAATCGGATTCAAGTCTGGGCTCTGGCTGGGCCACTCAAGGACATTCACAGAGTTGTCCTGAAGCCATTCCTTTGATATCTTGGCTGTGTGCTTAGGGTCATTGTCCTGCTGAAAGATGACCCGTCGCCCCAGTCTGAGGTCAAGAGCGCTCTGGAGCAGGTTTTCATCCAGGATGTCTCTGTACATTGCTGCAGTCATCTTTCCCTTTATCCTGACTAGTCTCCCAGTTCCTGCTGCTGAAAAACATCCCCACAGCATGATGCTGCCACCAGCATGCTTCACTGTAGGGATGGTGCCAGGTTTCCTCCAAACGTGATGCCTGGCATTCACACCAAAGAGTTCAATCTTTGTCTCATCAGACCAGAGAATTTTCTTTCTCATGGTCTGAGAGTCCCTTCAGGTGCCTTTTAGCAAACTCCAGGCGGGCTGCCATGTGCCTTTTACTAAGGAGTGGCTTCCGTCTGGCCACTCTACCATACAGGCCTGATTGGTGGATTGCTGCAGAGATGGTTGTCCTTCTGGAAGGTTCTCCTCTCTCCACAGAGGACCTCTGGAGCTCTGACAGAGTGACCATCGGGTTCTTGGTCACCTCCCTGACTAAGACCCTTCTCCCCTGATCGCTCAGTTTAGATGGCCGGCCAGCTCTAGGAAGAGTCCTGGTGGTGTCGAACTTCGTCCACTTACGGATGATGGAGGCCACTGTGCTCATTGGGACCTTCAAAGCAGCAGAAATTTTTCTGTAACCTTCCCCAGATATGTGCCTCGAGACAATCCTGTCTTGGAGGTCTACAGACAATTCCTTTGACTTCATGCTTGGTGTGTGCTCTGACATGAACTGTCAACTGTGGGACCTTATATAGGCAGGTGTGTGCCTTTCGAAACCATGTCCAATCAACTGAATTTACCACAGGTGGACTCCAATTAAGCTGCAGAAACATCTCAAGGATGATCAAGGGAAGCAGGATGCACCTGAGCTCAATTTTGAACTTCATGGCAAAGGCTGTGAATACTTATGTACATGTGCTTTTTATTTTATTTTTAATAAATTTGCAAAAACCTCAAGTAAACCGTTTTCATGTTGTGTTTATTGGGTGTTGTGTGTAGAATTCTGAGGAAAAAAAATGAATTTAATCCATTTTGGAATAAGGCTGTAACATAACAAAATGTGGAAAAAGTGATGCGCTCTGAATACTTTCCAGATGCACTGTAAATACAAGGTTCATGGCTCAAGGTTTCTTTAGCTAGTCATGTTTACACAAGAAAACATGAAATTTGCCTTCTCAGTTTTCATCTAATAACAAGACAGGAAGAAATAAAACAACAGAAAACATAGACAAGACTGGTTAAAGTAAGGCAGTTTGATAGTGCATATTTACACAAAAATGGTTACAGGGTACATATCAAACTTTAATAATTTTCTCTGACATTCCTTATTAAAAAGTCATATGGAACTAGAAAGAAGGGAATTTCTGATGAAATTTGTGTGAGTTTTCAAAGCGATTATCTTTCCTGATTTACTGAAGTTGGGTTCTACATATAATGGATGTCTGTCATCAATTGATTTGATTTCCACTTTCTTTAGCATTGTTCTCTGACACACACTTGTTAGATCATCTACATCAGTCCCAATAACTTTAGGCGCATGCTTAGTAATCTGTTGGAGCTTTTTTAAATTTTGGTTTGTCAGACCACTAAACCAAGCAATGAAACTGAAAGTGATAACAGACTGGATCATACTGTATTGTGATAAAAGGACAACATGAGGTCCTTGTCTACTTGAAATAGTTTGAGTTTATGGAGGAAAAATAAGTGCTGATTGCTTTCAGAGATTTTTTTTGTAATTGCATTCCAGTTAAGATTGTTATCTATGTTAGTTCCTAAGTATTTATATTAATTCACTATTTCGACCTTTTCCCCCAAACAACAATGGGTAAACATACAGATTTCTGTCTCTTAAAATCAAATACAATTTATTTGGTCTTTTTTACATTTAGAGTAAAATAGTTCTTATTGAACCAGTTTACCAAACAGTCCACTTGATTTAGA
This sequence comes from Erpetoichthys calabaricus, assembly GCF_900747795.2. NCBI lineage: Eukaryota > Metazoa > Chordata > Cladistia > Polypteriformes > Polypteridae > Erpetoichthys > Erpetoichthys calabaricus. The sequence goes on along the minus strand of NC_041400.2, from coordinate 86,597,301 downwards.
TAGTGACTGTCATCCTCCCCAGATATGCATCCTATGAGCATGGTGTCATCCGCATACTTGATAATGGAGCAGCAGTTACTATTGTGTCTCAGCTCACATGTGTACAGAGTAAATAGTAATGGTGATAAGACACACCCCTGTGAACTTCCTGTATTTGAATAAATTACTTTTGAAAAAGCATCCATGACTGTTTGTGAATGACTTACAAGAAAGTCCTGAATCCATCTTAAGATAAAAGGGTTTACTATTCAGTTTCCAAATCAGTATGTGAGGCTGTATGGTATTGAATCGTGAAGAAAAAATCAAAAATAGTGCTCTAACGTATTAACAAGGCTATCAAGAAAAGTATAGATTTAATATAAGATAACAGGCAGAGTATCTTCAACACTTCTGTTTACACAGTAAGCAAATTGGTGGTTATCTTGAAAAGACTCGCCCATTTACCGTCATACTATTACAACTGGAGATGTTAGCTTGCAACAGTGGTGATGTTGCAACTGGAGTCATATGAGGCCTTAATGGGGTGTCCATTTAACATGGGTGCTCGTGAAAATGGAAATGTGTGAGGTATAGGCACGATTGCATTACAGTATCTGTCTCCATGGGCCCACCCTCAATCCACTGCATCATCCAACTGGAGGCAGTTGGTCACCACATGCTCCAGTTCCCAGGATTTGTAGCAGTGAAGAGGAGAATGGGGGCAGTCTGTTTCTTCTTCATGACTCTGCATTCGCCTCTCTTGCAGCAGGGTACAACTTCTGAGGTCATGCCACTTGGAGAGCCTCTTTTGTTCTTGTCTCACGATTTGTACAGCAGTCCAGTGCTGATCAATGGTGTCCATTAGACCTTCTGTGACAGCTCACAACTATCTTTGCACTTTGCAGACTAGGTGGTCAGGAGTGCATGTTCAAGGAAGGCATTGGCATTCCATGGTTTTCTTTCTGGGGAAAAAGTCAATGAACCACCTTCCCCCACAGGTTGAAGGCCTGTGCCAGCTGAGTCACTTCAAATTGAATTGCCAGTTGTGATGTCATTGGGCCTGGCAGTCCAGAGTTAGACCATATCTGGCCAAGATTTCCATTTTCAGGGTGGGGTAATCCATTGCAGCACATTCCTCCATATCACTGTAGGCACACTGTGCCTCCCTGAGAGGAAAAGGAAAAGGGTGCGCACACATTTGTTGTGTGGCTAGCGCTGGCAGTTCACAGCTCTCTCATATATTAAGAGATATGTTTCCACATCATCTTTGGGTCACTTTGGAGCAGTATCTGCACTCAACCAAGGTGCTGTGCATTGGCTTCTTCATTTCTGGCTTCTGCAAAATTGGTTCGTTATGCAGCGATTGAATTTGAAACTGCATGACCTGCTTGGCCCAATGGTGAACCATCTATGCAAGGTCCGTCAGGTCATTCATCCTTGGTAGGCAAATTCTGTCATCTACACCAGTGTAACCATCTGAGTGAGCATGGGAGTCCAAAAATAACAATTGAGACAACCAAGTGACCCTTTCAATGAAACAATATAAAATGAAAAATTAGTACACGAGGGCACAGTGAAAATGTCAGCTACAGTAGTTTAAAAACTGAATTTCACACAGACACACAGAAAAGAGTTATTGTGGGATTCCACAGAAGATATGAGATACCACCTTCCAGGGCAATACATTTTTATGGAGCCCTGACCAGAACATGGCGGGACCTGCTATGGGCATTGTAGGAGTTAGGAGCCCTTATTAAGCATCTTCTTTGAGTTGTAAATGGAAGAGCAAAAAACATTGACATTAACACCCCCTCTTATCCCGGAGTGGGATTGCTTACTTCAGTTGAGCCAGGAATGTTGTCCCTAGGTGTATGTGTGTGACACTGTGGTAGACAGTTTCAAGCATATCACATCTTTGAAGCAGAACATTTGTACTCATTAGTATTTCCATGAATAAACATTTCAAAAACTAGACATGTGCCATGTAATACTTGTCTTTCAATGGTCTTTAAAAGCATTTTAAGATAACACTTCTCCAAAAAAAAAGTCTAATTTTCAAGTCACTTTCATCGTGATGAATGTATCTGGGTTTGTAAAAGAACATTTGAATTATGAAAACTTTTCCAAACTGCACACAATAATGCAAAGTTACAATGTTGAGATGGGTCTGGCTATAAACATCCTCTGGGACCCATATCCACTGAGAGGCTGGATGTACACAATAAGCCTGGAATTGACATTTCATTTAAGTTATGTTTCATTGTTTGTGGAAATCCAGCCACATGTTAGGAGAAAGCCCATTGTTGAGACAATGAAGCTTAAAACAGGCATTGTTCTTTATTTTCTAGTTCAACGGGCTATGGAGTTTACATTTGAGAAGTTCTTATTTTGTTGGACTTTTTGTGAGGAAGTACATAACCTCCCTATGGTAAAAGGGACTACAAAGGAAGTACGGAGTGATTCGAAAATTTGCGATTTGTAGAAATGCCAACGGGGAGATGCAGCTTCTTGGCTGAGGTCTCCAGGACTCGGACTGAATTAAGCTCATCTGACTACTTTTCTACAGTCTGGCAGTGATTCTGCATTTAGCTGATGGACAGATATTGTTGTTTTTCATTTATGTTAATTAGTTTGCACTTTGTTTTTGAGGTATTTGAACAAATCTACATCCTTATATGTGATAATTCTGTATTTATTGAGTTAACCTAGTCTTGCATTTTGCCTTTAGAGTTGTTGCAGCAAACTGTGCTTGCAATTTGTGAGGAGTGCTATGCAAGAACTAAATATTTTGTACTACTGTATTGCATTTATGAGGTGGCAATGATAGACTGGCCATCTAGTTCTGTGAAGAGGATTACTTGTGTTCTATTTTGTGTATTGTATTTACCCCATTTTTTTGACTCCCATTACATGGCCAACATACCTGAAAGGATGTCTCTCTCTAAAGATTTCTTCCTTTTCCCTAGAAGTTTTTTTTGTGGGGACTTTTTTCTTGTCCTCCTTGGGAGTCAAGGCTGGGGGAGGCTGTCAGAAAACATGGCCTGGTAAAATTCATTGAGGTATTTCCTTTGTGATTTTGGGCTATAAAAGAATTAAATTGTAGTTATTATTGTTATAAGTAGCGATGCGTTTTTAAAAGATACACGTTATAATCTCATTGAATTGACAACAAAATCAGTAACAGTATGATGCTACAACACTATTTTGTATAATACAAAAATAATGCATCTGACTTCAAAATAAGGTAACAATTAGGATCAGATCTCAGAAAAACCATGAAATTAATGAAACTGGCTAAATTTCTGACTGCTTTGTGTATTTAAAATCCTTTGATACCAACCATTACTGCAAGTAAGTTTCATGTACAGATGCAAATAGATTCAGGGCTGTTTTTCTTAAATTAATTGATCTTTGTGTTATATATTTATTTTGCTCCTTTTTTATTTCTTTTGAAAATATTTAAAGTAAATTGTAATTTCTTTTTTGCCATTTAACTATTATTTGTAGAGGTTTTTTTATTTTGTTTTTTTAAGTTATTTTATGATTTTGTTTGTGTCTTTTTATTTTGTCAGTGTCATTTGGTATGTTTCTTGTTCTTTATGCATGGGGCCTAAGAAAATGGGTATCCTCACAATACAGCTCTGAGGGCTACCCTAAACCTTATAATATCCACAATTCCTTAGCAATATTGTAGAGGTGTTAATTACCAGCTAGTATTGTTTTGATTAACCTTTCTTGAATTCCCTATTTTTTCCCCCTCCTTTAACGGCCACCTTATCGTGGTGGAGGGGTTTGCGTGTCCCAATGATCCTAGGAGCTCTGTTGTCCGGGGCTTTATGCCCCTGGTAGGGCCACCCAAGGCAAACTGGTCCTAGGTGAGGGATGAGACAAAGAGCGGTTCAAACCTTCTATGATGAATGAAAACTTTGGACAGCGTTTTCCCTTGCCCGGACGCGGGTCACCGGGGCCCCCTCTGGAGCCAGGCCTGGAGGTGGGGCTCGATGGCGAGCACCTGGTGGCCGGGCCTGCATCCATGGGGCTCAGCCGGGCACAGCCCGAAGAGGCAACGTGGGTCCCCCTTCCCATGGGCTCACCACCTATGAGAGGGGCCAAGGAGGTCGGGTGCAGTGTGAGTTGGGTGGTGGCCGAAGGTGAGGACCTTGGCAGTCCGATCCTCGGCTACAGAAACTGGCTCTTGGGACGTGGAATGTCACCACTCTGAAGGGGAAGGAGCCTGAGCTAGTGCGCGAGGTTGAGAGGTTCCGGCTAGATATAGTCGGACTCACCTCGACGCACAGCTTGGACTCTGGAACCAATCTCCTTGAGAGGGGCTGGACTCTCTACCACTCTGGAGTTGCCCCAGGTGAGAGGCGCTGAGCTGGTGTGGGTATACTTATTGCCCCCCGACTTGGAGCCTGTTCATTGGGGTTTACCCTGGTAGACAAGAGGGTAGCCTCCCTCTGCCTTCGGGTGGGGGGATGGGTCCTAACTGTTGTTTGTGCGTATGCACCGAACAGCAGTTCGGAGTACACACCCTTTTTGGAGTCCCTGGAGGGGGTGCTAGAGGGCATACCTTCTGGGGACTCCCTCATTCTGCTGGGAGACTGGAAGGGTGTGATTTGGAGGAATGGCCCCCCCGATCTGAACCCGAGCGGTGTTTTGTTATTGGACTTCTGTGCTCATCACGGATTGTCCATAACGAACACCATGTTCACGCATAGGGGTGTTCATATGTGCACTTGGCACCAGGACACCCTAAGCCTCAGTTCGATGATCGACTTTGTGGTCATGTCGTCGGACTTGCGGTCACATGTCTTGGACACTCGGGTGAAGAGAGGGGCGGAGCTGTCAACTGATCACCACCTGGTGGTGAGTTGGCTTCGATGGTGGGGGAGGATGCCGGTCAGGCCTGGTAGGCCCAAACGTGTTGTGAGGGTCTGCTGGGAACGTCTGACAAAGCCCCCTGTCAGAAGTAGCTTCAACTCCTGAGGGAGGTGGGGGACATTGAGTCCGAATGGGTCATATTCCGTGCCTCTATTGTTGAGGCAGCTGACCGGAGCTGTGGCCGTAAGGTGGTCGGTACCTGTCGTGGCGGCAATCCCCGAACCCGTTGGTGGACACTGGTGGTGAGAGATGCCGTCAAGCTGAAGAAGGAGTCCTACAGGACCCCTTTGTCCTGTGGGACTCTGGAGGCAGCTGATAGGTACTGGCAGGCCAGCGGAATGCGGCTTTTGTTGGTTGCTGAGGCAAAAACTCGGGCGTGGGAGGAGTTTGGGGAGGCCATGGAGAACGACTTTCGGACGGCTTCGAAGAGATTCTGGTCCACCGTCCAGCATCTCAGAAGGGGTAAGCAGTGCAGTGTCAACACTGTATATGGTGGTGATGGTGCGCTGCTGACCTCGACTCGGGACGTTGTGGGTCGGTGGGGGGAGTACATCGAAGACCTCCTCAATCCCACTAACATGCCTTCCAATGAGGAAGCAGAGCCTGGGGACTTGGAGGTGGGCTCCCCCATCTCTGGGACTGAGGTCACCGAGGTGGTCAAAAAACTCCTTGGTGGCAGGGCCCCGGGGGTGGATGAGATACGCCCGGAGTTCCTCAAGGCTCTGGATGTTGTAGGACTGTCTTGGTTGACACGCCTCTGCAACATCGCATGGACATCAGGGACAGTGCCTCTGGAATGGCAGACCGGGGTGGTGGCCCCCTCTTTAAGAAAGGGGACCGGAGGGTGTGTTCCAACTACAGAGGGATCACACTCCTCAGCCTCCCTGGAAAAGTCTATTCAGGGGTCTTGGAGAGGAGGGTCCGTCGGATAGTCGAACCTTGGATTCAGGAGGAACAGTGGTCCAGCTCTACACCCTTAGCAGGGTCCTGGAGGGTGCATGGGAGTTTGCCCAACCAGTCTATATGTGTTTTGTGGACTTGGAAAAGGCGTTCGACCGTGTCCCTCGGGGAATCCTGTGGGGGGTACTCCGAGAGTATGGGGTACCGGACCCCCTGATAAGGGCTGTTCGGTCCCTGTACGATCGGTGCCAGAGCTTGGTCCGCATTGCCGGCAGTAAGTCGAACCCGTTTCCAGTGAGAGTTGGACTCCGCCAGGGCTGCCCTTTGTCACCGATTCTGTTCATAACTTTTATGGACAGAATTTCTAGGCGCAGCCAGGGCGTTGAGGGGGTCCGGTTTGGTGGACTCAGGATTGGGTCACTGCTTTTTGCAGATGATGTTGTCCTGTTTGCCTCATCAGGCCGTGATCTTCAGCTCTCTCTGGATCGGTTTGCAGCCGAATGTGAAGCGGCTGGGATGGGAATCAGCACCTCCAAATCCGAGACCATGGTCCTCAGCCGGAAAAGGGTGGAGTGCCCTCTCAGGGTTGGTAGCGAGATCCTGCCCCAAGTGGAGGAGTTCAAGTATCTCGGGGTCTTGTTCACGAGTGAGGGAAGAATGGAGTGTGAGATCGACAGGCGGATCAGTGTGGCATCTGCAGTGATGCGGGCTCTGCATCGGTCTGTCGTGGTGAAAAAGGAGCTGAGCCACAAGGCAAAGCTCTCAATTTACCAGTCGATCTATGTTCCTACCCTCACCTATGGTCATGAGCTATGGGTAGTGACCGAAAGAACAAGATCGCGAATACAAGCGGCTGAAATGAGTTTCCTCCGCAGGGTGTCTGGGCTTTCCCTTAAAGATAGGGTGAGAAGCTCAGTCATCTGGGAGGGGCTCAGAGTAGAGCTGGTGCTCCTCCGCATCGAAGAGGAGTCAGATGAGGTGGCTCGGGCATCTGATCAGGATGCCTCCTGGACGCTTCCCTGGTGAGGTGTTCTGGGCACATCTAACCAGGAGGAGGCCCTGGGGAAGACCCAGGACACGCTGGAGGGACTATGTCTCTCGGCTGGCCTGGGAATGCCTTGGGATTCTCCCAGAAGAGCTAGAAGAAGTGGCCGGGGAGAGGGAAGTCTGGGCATCTCTGCTCAAGCTGCTGCCCCCACGACCTGACCTCGGATAAGCGGAAGAGGATGGATGGATGGATGGATGGATGGATGGATGGATGGATGGATGAATTCCCTTTTCTGTTGACCAGACACCTAAAAATACTGCTGGGCCAGTTTTTAAGTACTAAGTTTAAGTTAAAGTTTAAGTTTAAGTTTTTAAACTTTTTGTCTTTATAAATCATTTTTTTGGATTTCCCTGGTTCACTGGTTTTATTATAGATAGATAGATAGATAGATAGATACTTTATTAATCCCAATGGGAAATTCACATTCTTCAGCAGCAGCATACTGATACAATAAATAATATTAAATTAAAGAATGATAATAATACAGGTGAAAAAAACAGACAATAACTATGTATAATGTTAAATATTAACGTTTACCCCCCCTGGTGGAATTAAAGAGTCGCATAGTTTGGGGGAGGAACGATCTCCTCAATCTGTCTGTGGAGCAGGACAGTGACAGCAGTCTGTCGCTGAAGCTGCTCTTCTGTCTGGAGATGACATTATTTAGTGGATGATATTAAATATAAGGATATTATGAAATGTAGGATAAAAATATCATGAAATTTAAAGAAAGAAACTGTGATAATGTCTTACAGAAGGCTATTCAATTACAATTTCAGTTGGGTCAGATTTTTAAACCAAGAAATTTAGCTGGGCAAGACATTTTCAACAGCTGGTAAGCAGAAGGTAATGACAAATTTTAAATCAACACAAACGAATGTATTTAAAAATAAGTAATATATTTGTTCATTGATTCCCTTTTACATTTGGTCACATCTGACATAGGCACATCAAAAATGTATAAAAACACAACAAAAAAGCTATAACTGAACAAAATCTGCGGTAGTAGCAATACTTTTTCCCACTTTTGAAATAAAAAAATAAACATTTTGCTCTCATCTGACCCAGGCACATCTCAAAGTGCATAAAATCAAAAAAGTGCACAGTGATAACAATAACATTTATTTCCCTTTTAAAATATGAGATCCTCCCCCAATTTAAATGTGTGGTCATGACAGGCAAGGTGTTAATTTTTTTTCATTGAACTTAAACTACTTCATTCACACAGTTTTAATCACTCATATGACAGAGGTTAAATTTGAGTTCAACAACAGTACTTTTCCTGTTGAAATTGTTTCCCTGCTCCCAGAAAAAACTACCTGAGTAAATATTTGTCTTTAAATTGTCTTTGTAAACAGTTACTGGGTTTCAAGTAATGTATTATTAATTATAATTATTGCTGTTATTATATTTTTTTGCTAAATCTTATTTTCCATGTTTCTTTGTTAATGAGTTCCCGTTGAAGAATTTATTGGTAACAGAACATATTGTGCGCACGCCAAAATTACTGAAGTAAAAACAACTCACAAAGTTGCATTTTGATTTACTGCCTACTGTCAATCACAGAGCACCCTTGTAAAATGAATGTAATACACCTTCAACCTTAAAATGCAGACTTCATCACATCACAGTGCATGACAAAACAGCAGGCAGGCAACTGCATCAGTACATGTGTAGTGAATGGACAGGCCGGCATTTTGCATGTAGTATGCATTAAATCAAAAGGGAAACGGTATGCAAAGATGTGTGAACACAAGGAGATTGGTGACAATCACACCTTAGTGTGCCTGTGCAAAATCAGAAGGGACAACTGAATTCCACAGGGAACAGATATATTCATAACAGGGAACCTATATGATGAGCAGATGAATTTCAAATGTTTTGCATGTCTACCATTTGTTTTGACGACTGGTTGTGTCATATTCAGCCCTTCATCATTATTCTGGCACAAGTGTAACCAGCCTCAGTCTGATGTAATTTTCGACACAACTCCCTCGCACCCAGTCTCAGGGAGAGCCCGTACCAACACATATGTTAACGGCACATCCACTTAACAATAAAAAAAAAAGTCCTTTTGCATTTGTTACAATATAATTAGTTTAAAGTTTCAATGATTTTATTCGCAACTGGCGAACTAAGTAGAAATGATAATCGCAGAAGCCTATATTTGATTGCATTTTAAGCCATTTTAGTTACAGTCTGGAGCTCTGGAGGGACCATGGGCTGGGCTACTTGGAGGTTGCTTTTGGGCTACATGTGGCGCACAGGCTGCCATTTGAACAGGCCTGTCTTACAGTTTGCAAATTTTTGTTAGGTTATTATTATACTATAAATTACAATCACTCTGAAATGTAGTCATTTAAAATTCATTTTGCTGCTTGGATTATTTTGTGGGGCGGCACGGTGGCTCAGTGGTAGCGCTGCTGCCTCGCCGTTAGGAGACCTGGGTTCGCTTCCCGGGTCCTCCCGGCGTGGAGTTTGCATGTTCTCCCCGTGTCTGCGTGGGTTTCCTCTGGGCGCTCCGGTTTCCTACCACAGTCCAAAGACATGCAGGTTAGGTGGATTGGCGATTCTAAATTGGCCCTAGTGTGTGCTTGGTGTGTGGGTGTGTTTGTTTGTGTGTGTCCTGCGGTGGGTTGGCACCCTGCCCGGGATTGGTTCCTGCCTTGTACCCTGTGTTGGCTGGGATTGGCTCCAGCAGACCCCCATGGCCCTGTGTTTGGATTCAGCGGGTTGGAAAATGGATGGATGGATGGATGGATGATTTTGTGAATTGTCAGTCTTTGAAAGTGTGCCCTTGGGACAATGAAAGTAAAAACTTTTTATGCAAACAGTTCTATAGACTTAATTGGTGTTTATACTGTATTAAGTGGTAAAGTAATGAGCATCAGTAAACAATTGTTAATCACTCATACAATTTTCTTTAACACTTTCTATATTCTAAAAATGTAAGAATTAATTAGCACTGTACTTGGGAAACCTCTTCTGTCTTTTACAACTAGATACAGACCACACAACACTCTGTGCTTATTATAAAAACATGCATTTTCACAATAAAAATATAAAACTGAACTGCATGAAATGTATAGACTGATTTCTGACATTTGATCATTATAACAATCAAACCCAAGAATAGTACATTAAAATTCTTTCATTTATGTTTGCTTTTTATTCATTTTTATTGATAATCACAGTATCTTAATGCATGACTTTCTAGTCTATCATTTTACTTGAAACCTCTGTGGGATTAAAACCTGGATGGAGCAGAACTCTTTAAAGTTAAATTGCAACAAAACTGATATCCTACAAATTGCCACTAAAGTGCAACTTAAGAAAATTAACTCCTTTTCAATCATTCTTGATGATGATCTCATCAGACCTTTCTATAATGCAAGGAATCTTGGTGTCATTTTTGATTCCTCCCTTTCTTATTCCATCCACATAAATTACATTAAGAAACTTTCTTACTTCTACCTCTGTAACATATCTAATGTTCCCTCATTTCTCTCCTTTTCTGATGCTGTAAAACTTGTCCATGCTTTTATCACATCCCACATCGATTATTGTAACTCCCTACTGGCTGCATCCACATTTTTCTTCTTTTGCCAATCAAATGTCAGTTTGGCCATGCTGAAAAGAGATTTTTTTTTTCCAGCTTCACATTTTAGCTAATAAAACTGATTTTATACACAGCTGGACTTGCCCATTTTTAGTTTCACCTCTGGCGAACTTCTCTGTAATCATTCCAACAACATTTGTAACAATATGCCATTCATTTACTCATTTTTTTTTTATCAAAATGGAATTACTGAGCTGACTGATTGAAATGTCCAAAGATGTATTTATTTATTTTTTTATTTTCATACTGTATTTCATTTTTGAATATTTATTTGTGTTAATTTGGTTGTTCTTTCACATTTACTACAAGAATGATTCTCACAGGAAAAAAAAACATCAGTAAGAACCCTGGTCATTAAATGCATCCACCAATCAATTTCAGAATTGGTCTATAGTTAAAAAAAATATTGTTTTCTAAAATCTACATTATATTCAAAAGAGATCACATATTCCCTCTCCTACTTTAGGAATTAACAAAGAACAGCCTCTCTTCTGTGTTACATGTTTGTCTGTCATACTTGTTTTGCTTCCCTTCTTTTAAGCTAATATATAAGAAACTAATGTGTCTGTACAATCCTTATCAATACATTGCATTATAACATGTTTTTTTCAAAGTTGTTTGCTATCTGCTAGGAGCTCCATAAAGATGAGGAAAACAATGTGGGAGCATTACTGAAATGTGTAATTAACTGCTATGTAAAACTGATAATTTATTAATCAATATATTCTTTTTTCCTCCAAATTTTTATAGAAAGAAAGAAACAAAGAAACAAAGAAAGAAAGAAAGAACAAACTAACAAACAGGACTTAATATGAAGTTATCACAGAATGTATGCAATAGATTAGCAACATTTAATAAGTTATTTGTGGGCAAAATTAATATGTATCTAACTGATTATAATCAGCTTTAGTAACTTTCCTTATCATCTTCTTCCATATCTTCCTGTCCTCTGTATTTTATTATGTTACACCCATGTCCTCTCTCTTTTTCTCTTTCCTGGCAGCTCTATCCTTAGCATCCTTCTCCCAATATACCCAGCATCTCTCCTCTGCACATGTCCAAACCAAAGCAATCTCGCCTCTCTGACTATGTCTCCCAACCATTCAACTTGAGCAGACCCTCTAATGTACTCATTTCTAATCCTGTCCATCCTCGTCACACATAGTGCAAATCTTAGCATCTTTAACTCTGCCACCTGCAGCTCTGTCTCTCTGCAACTCCCTTTTTCACCTCTCTTCCACAATCCCCATTACTCTGTACTGTTGATCCCAAGTATTTAAACTCATCTACCTTCACCAACTCTACTCCCTGCATCCTCACCATTCCACTGACCTCCCTCTCATTTACACAAATGTATTCTGTCTTGTTCCTACTGACCTTCATTCCTCTCCTCTCTAGAGCATATCTACACCTCTCTAGGGTCTCCTCAACCTGCTTCCTACTATCACTACAGATCACAATGTCATCAGCAAACATTATAGTCGATGGGGAATCCTGTCTAATCTCGTCTGTCAACCTGTCCATCATACATTGCAAATAAGGAGGGGCTCAGAGCCAATCCCTGATGTAATCCCACCTCCACCTTGAATGCATCTGTCACTCCTACTGCAGACCTCATCACTGTCACACTTCCCTTGTACATATCCTGTACAACTCTTACGTACTTCTCTGCCACTCCTGACTTCTTCATACAATACCACAGCTTCTCTTGAGGCACCCTGTCATATGCTTTCTCCAGGTCCACTAAGACACAATGCAGCTCCTTCTGGCCTTCTCAATACTTCTCCATCAACACCCTCAGAGCAAACACCGCATCTGTGGTGCTCTTTCTTGGCATGAAACCACAAAGCTGCTCACTAATCATCACCTCACTTCTTAATCTTGCTTCCACTACTCTTTCCCATAACTTCATACTGTGGCTCATCAATTTTATTCCCCTGTAGTTACTGCAGTCTTGCACATCCCCATTATTCTTAAATATCGGCACCAGTACACTTCTTCTCCACTCCTCAGGCATCATCTCACTTTCCAAGATTCCATTAAACAATCTGGTAAAAACTCCACTGCCATCTCTCCTAAACACGTCCATGCTTCCACAGGTATGTCATCTGGACCAACGGCTTTTCCATTCTTCATCCTCTTCATAGCTGTCCTTACTTCTTCCTTGCTAATTCGTTGCACTTCCTGATTCACTATCTCCACATCATCCAACCTCTTCTCTCTCTCGTTCTCTTCATTCATAAGCCTCTCAAAGTACTCTTTCCATCTGCTCAACACACTCTCCTTGCTTGTGAGTACGTTTCCATCTTTATCCTTTATTACCCTAACCTGCTGCACATCTTTCCTAGACCTAGTCCCTCTGTCTAGCCAATCGGTACAGGTTCTGTTTCTCCCTCCTTAGTGTCCAACCTTTCATACAATTCATCATACGCCTTTTCTTTAGTGACGACACCTCTCTCTTCACTTTACTCCTTATCTCCTTGTACTCTTGTCTACTTTCTGCATCTCTCTGACTAATCCACTTCTTTGCCATCCTCTTCCTCTGTATACTCTCCTGTACTTCCCCATTCCACCACCAGGTTTCCTTTTCCTCCTTCCTCTGCCCAGATGTCACGCCAAGCACTCTTCTTGCTCACTCTTACTACTTTTGCTGTAGTTTCCCAACTGTCTGGTAACTCTTCACTACCACCCATTGCCTGTCTCACCTTCTCCCTAAACTCAACCTTGCAGTCTCCCTTTTTCAAATTCCACCATTTGATCCTTGGTTCTGCCCTCACTCTCTTCCTCTTCCTGATCTCCAACGTCATCCTAAAGACCACCATCCTATGCTGCTTAACTACACTTTCCACTGCCACTACTTTGCAGTCTTCAATCTCCTTCAGATTGACTCTTCTGCATAAGATGTAATCTACCTGTGTGCATCTTCCTCCACTCTTGTACATAACCTTATGTTCCTTCCTCTTCTTAAAATATGTATTCGCCACAGCCATGTCCATCCTTTTGGCAAAATCCACTATCATCTGACCTTCTTCATTCCTCTCCTTGACCCATACCTACCCATCACCTCCTCGTCTCCTCTGTTCCCTTCACCAACATGTCCATTGAAATCTGCTCCAATCACCACTTTCTGTCCTTTGGGTACACTGTTCATCACTTCATCCAACTCACTTTGTTCTTTCTCCTCCATCGCATACCCAACTTGCAGGGCATATGCACTAACAACATTCATCATCACACCTCCAATTTCCAGCTTCATAATCATTACTCTGTCTGACACTCTTTTCACCTCCAAAACACTCTTGACATATTGTTCCTTCAAAATAACCCCTACACCATTTCTCCTCCTAGCTACACCATGATAGAAAAATTTGAATCCTCCTCCGATCCACCTGGCCTTACTCCCCTTCCATTTAGTCTCTTGCACGCACAATGTATCAACCTTCCTTCTCTCTATCATATCTGCAGACTCCCTCCCTTTACCAGTCATACTGCCAACATTCAAAGTTCCCACTCTCAGTTCTACTCTCTTTCCTTTCCTCCTCTCCTCCTGCCTCTGGACACGTCTCCTCCTTCTTCTTCTTCTTCTTCGGCCAAAAGTAGCCCAATTTCCACCAGCCCCCTGTTGGCTAACAGTACTGGTGGCTGTCATTGTTAACCTGGGGCTCAACCAATCCCGTATGGAAATTTGTATTGTTGTCCGGATATTGATTTGGCAAAATTATACACCGGATGCCCTTCCTGACATAACCCTCCCCATTTATCTGGGCTTGGGACCGGCACGAAGAAACACACTGGTTTGTGCATCCCTGTGGCTGGGTTAAAACTTTCCTTATTAGGTGAATTTAATTTTTTTTTTCAATTTTAAGTAAAATAAGACTTTCTTTTCTCATTGTATTATCTTAAGTGAGTTAGGATTCTTTCATATGAGTAAGATGAGACAGAGTGCCAGTAGTGTAGTGTAAGTTACCGCAAGACTGTTCATTAAGTAGTATTATCCAGTCTTGATATTGCCCCTTACAGTGTTCCAATTGCTTTATGAATTACTGTTATTCAAAAGATATCTGTTAAGCAAGTAGAGATTTTCATGATCAATATAAATTTGGTTTAATTTGAGTAAAGAATTATGTACTTTTTTTGTTTGATTATACTTTGTTTTATTATCAAGAGCTGACTTCCATTCATTATTTTCTTATTCTTCTTGCTCCCTTTTAGGGGTTGGGCATTCTTATTGCTGCTCTCCATGCCTCCCTGTGTGTTGCTGAGTGCAGTTCCATTTTTATTCAGGAAATTCAAACACAACCATTTTTTTCTGATCAGTCATCCGTATTCTGGACAGTGATTTAACCGGACTCAATTTAATGTTCATTGACATTTCAGTATTCATCCATTGTTATTATTTGTGTTTTGTGTTTGTTATACGTTGCAGGGGCAAGGGAGGTTTTGTTATTGTATGTGTGATGTTTTCACTTTGCTGCTTTGGTGGAGGGATATACATATATAGATATATTCTATGTTGGGGATTAGTATTATTGTTTTTGTCATTGAGTTTTATTTAATATATTTATACAGTTATTTTACATATCTGCTTTTGTTTGCTTGTGTTTAACCATCGATTGAGGGGAAAATATTATTTGTCAGAGGTACGGCTTGGTATAAGTAGGTTCAACTCAATAATTCATCCAGGGTACAGGTCCTGCTAGTGTGGCTGCCGGCTGGGTAAGGGGTCGGCCATTACAAATTTAAGTCAAATTTTAGCAAATCTGTCAAATAATTGCATAATATATTCAAGAATATTGGTCAAAGGGAGTGCCTCAACCTTCCCAACCTTCTTTTAGAAAATCCAATAATACCCTGGGCTGTTGTCCGTACAACAACTCAAAAGGGAAGAACCCCATAGAGGCTTCTAAGACCTCCCAGTCCTTTGCTCTCCCACCTGGATTTGAAGTGCCTGTAACTCGGCTGCCATGGCCTGTATAGCTGTTGAGAAAACCTAGGACTCACTTTTCTAGCAAATCTTCGTAACTCTATCGACTACGCCACTGTAACAGAGGACAAAGATAAAGATTTGTGATGACACCACACACCTGCATATTTTAAAGGTAAAGAAAAGAAAGCTTCTTAGGAAAAATTAGACTATCCAAGATAAATACTGGCCAGGCAGAAAGAAATAGGTCCAGGTGGACAGATACTGGAAGGTACATCAGAAGTGGTGAGGTTGTAATCATCTGGTCTGCAGAGGGAGGAAGAGGAGAGGCATTACAATACAATGCCACTCTATGGATCTGTGAGGAATTACCACTACCAGAGCCTTTAAGCTGTACCCAAGGTGCACATGTGTGACACACCATACTTTCTGCTCAGTAAGGAGCATGCCTAGTTTTAGCCAATACAAAATGATTATTATGTAACTTATTGTCCCACTAGCTTCTACTGTCACTTGCACTACTATGTGTCCCACACATGCTTCAAAGCTTCAAAACACAAGTCCATTTTCAGACGCTATCAAACACTCAGTTATCTTTGCTCTTATGCAGTTAAAAGAAATAGCACAAACAAAAATGTTCAAAAGAGAAAAAAGCTGTGAAAAGTGTGTCACAGACCCTTTAGCGGCAATTAAAAACAAAAGTTTTAGGAGCAGTTTGAGGACCAGAAATGCCACACAACACTCGGCAGCACTCAGCCAGCAGTCACTTCATTAAGCAATGATGACATCAGCATATTAGTTGCATGTTTCGTGGAGTCAATGAAGGCTCTGATCAGGGCTCTTGATCGAGTGATCGAATAGTCTGAGTGTCTGGGCCTGCAAGTGTCCTGGATAAAAAACAAGATCCTGGCCTTTAATGACCACTTAGGCGTAGCCATCAACATTGTGTCTGTCTGCAGAGAGAGTGTCGACCTTGTCGAGAGGTTTACTTACATAGGCAGTGACATTCATGTCTCTGGTGACTCTTCCTATGAAGTCAGTAGACGGATTGGGAGAGCATGATGTGTCATTAGGTCACTGGTAAGAGTGTGTAGAACTCCCGATATATATGCAAAAAAATGAAGGTCCAAGTCTTTAGAGTCCTGGTGCTTCCTGTCTTACTATGTGGTTGCGAGACATGGACGCTATCCTGTGAACTGAGATGAAGACTGGACTCCTTCAGTACTGTGTCTCTCTAGAGAATCCTTGGGAATCACTGGTTTGACTTTGTGTCAAATGGCTGGTTGCTCACGAAGTCACATCCACATAACACCTGGCTGTGGCAGACAGATGGCCATTTCTGGAGGGTGGCACTGGACTGCATGTTTGCCTGGGGGGTTTGCCAACCAGGATCACTAGCTGCTTCATCGTGTGGTTGGTGTGGCAACACACTGTGCCAGTGCATGCTCCCCAACCTCAGCTGAACCTGTAGGACAAAGTGGGCATTGTCCATTCTGCTAGGCTTTAGTTGCTCACCAGGCCTGTTAAGGCAGAAGACGTAAACAGGGATGCAGACATCGAGCAGTGACAAAGCCACACTTACATTCCAATGTAAGGAAGTTAACTCTTCACACCACGACCAGCCTGTACTTTATCTGATAACAAAGGTGTAAATCAGAGTTCAACTGAAATCTTTGAAGAGATTCTTTCAGTCTAGAAGGTCCAAAAAAATTCAAGAACAAAGAGCCATAATTCAGCAAAGGTCAACTTTGATGTACAAAATAGCACACCAATGAGAAGGCACTAGTTTTGAATTTAATCTGATCACCAGAGATTATTTATTCCTCCAAAAACTATCTGTACTCCAGCTTTTAAGGGAATCTAAGGTACTCTCATGTGAATTCTTGATGGCACTTTCTCTGGGGAACTTTTAGGCATGCTGTTCTCAAACCCTTTGAAGCCTGCTCTTTGAAACCTAAAAGCTGATAAGCCACTCCTTTCTTTCCTCTTCATGACTGGAAAGCTGAGATCCAGTCTGCCAATCCAGGCACTATGCCAGTGGGCAGAGAAGACTGAGAAGCAGCTATTACTTCAAGAAGGGAACTTCAGCATCTACACTCTTGTGCAAGAAAGCAAAATGCTTTTTCCTATGAAGTTGCACACAACACCGCAAAGGGCCTAACTGAGGAAAGCACTGCACACACAAAGGACCACATCGCAAAGAGAAAGAATGCACACCAATGCAAAAGAATCTTCTACTTGAACCCAGTGCAACAACTACACACAACATCCATCAAACATCATCTTTAAAGACTTGGTATCTTAAACAATGTTTCTGTGCCAAGATAAATTTAAGCTTTAAATTGCCAGTAAACAGCCAGTCTCTTCTATGTTTTATTCTTGTCTTTCTGCATCCTGTCATATATAATGTGTATATATGCACTTATACTGTATTTTTATAATATCTGTGTTTATCAATAAATTGCATTATTCTCTCTCTTAAAATGAGTGTGCTTCAGTTACCTTATATAAAGAAAACAAAGTAGGAGCCTTACCAATTTATGTAATTAATTACAGACACTTCCAAATGCAAGTTGGTTAATAATTAACCAAATTAAATCTCTTGCTATTCCTACACTTATATAATTAATTCTTCATGTTACTGTCCATGTTTAGAGTTCTTCACCATATGAATACATGACGAATTAAAGGTGTAACTGGCTTACAAATATAGCTTAGTGCTATAGAATTTAGTTGGACTTAAATTGGTATGTTTTAATTTGCAATATGGGTACATTTTTCAGATTTTAGAAATCAGTCTCTGCAATATGAAAACCCACCAGGATGTGGGGCAATGATATAATATGTCAAGTCAGTTTGCATACTACCTGCTACTGGTAACATGTACACATCGACAACCTAATGTATGGTTAGTTATTTGGGGACGAAACTGGCTTCCTCACCAGCTCATCTAATGAGGAGGTCTGCTAAATATCCTGAGGCATTTAAAAAATAAGTGCTGTAAAATGGTGGAGGCTATTTATGATCAAGCTGAGAAATTGATTAAAAAAGGAAAGGAAAAGTTGTGATTGTGATAGATTATTTTAAGAAAGTGGTTTAAAAAGGTTGAGGCTCTAATGAAGCAGGGCAGTTTGGCTTAGATGGAAACAACAGAGCAGAGATGGTGATAGAGTTTTGTAACAAACGTCAGCTTTGTCTGGTGAACATATGCTCTCAAGAAGAAAAGAGAAGATTGTCTACAATGAAGGCCCTGGGTGATGTCAGAAGATGATTTCAAACCAATAATCAGCAGGCTGGAGTGATCAAATATAGTTAAACAAAGGTATCCAAACAATGCGAAAGATACCTGCTCCTTTCTTGATACAGGAAACAAAATACACTACTTTACTAGTAGTAGGTCAGACATACTCCATAACTTAGTTTTAATGAAAGAATCATTGAAGTTGAAGTTGAAGAAGATACAGAGGGGAACAGCAGAATAAGTTTACTAAAGGAGTAAAAGACAGGAACACAATAACAGAAGCTGGACCTGTGCAAAAGAATTTTAATGTAGAATTACAACAAATGTTTTTCATATAATGCACCTATAATCCTGGGCCATATTATACTAGGAATTATATGACGCTTTCACCATGAAGCATGATATTTGTATTTAATAATAGTTCATCATAATGAAAAATATTTTTTATATATAAATTATATGTTTGTTCTAACCATACACAGCTGATATTACACTATCATCCATAAAGAAGGAACAAAAGCTTTGCATTTACTAATGCATTAGAAATGTAGAGATTTAATCTTGTATTCATGAAAAGCCTGCTTAATCTGTAAATATTGCTGCAATGATATGTCAGAGAAATTAGTTTGCATTTAAGTTGAAATTTAGTAGCCTAGTATAATCACTTCTCTTTCTGTTGCTAAGATGAAACTATCAGAACCCACAGTCATGAATCAAAAGTTGATGAAAATAATGACAGAAGTGACCTTTTACTGATGCATAAAATGAGTGTGTGGGCCTCCTAATTGTAGTGCTTCAGTTTCTGAATGCTAAGGATAATGATATTTTTCCTAGGTTCAAACACTATATGCATTATTTCTCCAACTGGCTCTCCCCATGTTGGTGTAAATATTGAAAAATGTCATGAAAGCAGTGTGACCCTAATAAAACCAATTTGTTAGTTTTATTATCTGCATTGTACACTGACCCACGTACACTACTGAGAACAGCAGACTGCAGTGATCTATCATTAATCACTCTATTTTTGAATGTAAAATTTGGCTGTTTGCTAAATTTTCCATAGTCTTTATCTTTATGCTGCTTAATAATTTAAGCACATAAATTTGAGTTAAGAAATCAAAATTGTTTTAAAGATACTAATGAGGTAGACATTTTTCATTTATATTGTTTAATTTGTTGTAGACTATACACCTAATAAATTGGTGATAGTTTAAAAAGCCCATGTCATTATTCTTTTTATTAAAAGCAGTATTAATCAATTAATTTAAAAAATTACACATTTAATAATAGGGTATCTCCCTAAATTAAAAAATACCATACTATACTGTGCCATTCTCAAAGCAACCTAACCCAATTGAGGGTTGCAGAGAGCCAGAGCCTAACTCAACAGCACTGGGTGCAAAGCAAGAAACAGCTTTGGACAAGGCCATAGTCTTTTGCAGGACCCACTCATATACACACCCACACTTACACAGGAGCTAGGTTGGAATCGCCCATTATTCTAACCTTCATATCTTTGGTGATATGCAGTATCTTTAGTACCAATATTTGGCAAGTTCTGGGGATCCAGCATTATTCTGAATTCTTATTGTTGTGTATTATTAAAGATAATTACTCTTATTGTAGAAATATTGTGGATTTTTATACTGATTATTACACTGCTTGTCAGATGTTATATTTGGCTTACTTGTGTGACAGTGTCTTATGTTTTTGCACTCTCCTGCTACAAACCTCTTAACTACAGTATCTGAGTAAGAGTAAAAACCGACCAAAGAAATGTTGGGCACCAGCAAGGTTGTCCCATTTAATTCAGACTTACTGAAAATCAAAACAAGTGCATGATGGTCCAGAAAACAGAAAATAAACTGAGGTTATAGCCTGTCTGACTCTAACTGAATGGCATAAAAAAGTTGGTTTGGGAGGAGCTCCAACATCTGGTGAGCTCGAAACCAAATGAGGCGCCTCCTTCTGGGGTAGGGGTAAGGTCAGTTGTTCTCACTAGTATCTTCTTGGCATCATGGAAGAAGAAGGGTGATCACACTGTTTTTGGCAGTGCCCTCTTGTGTCCTGGAGTGGTATTACAAACCTCTGATGAGTCCAGAAGGCGATTCACAGACACATGAGTGACACAGCTCCTCCCTCAGCTCTGCCTTTAGGGGGTTAGTCTGAGAGAGGGATCCATGAATTTGCAGGGCTAGAAGCTAAGAAACCATCAGGTGATGATGGGCTTAGAGTCCTTATGTGATCACAGCTACTGGAGATGAGTGTGATTGGTCATTAGAGTAAACTCTCACCCCAGGAGGTAGTATTGGAGTTGGGTCATTGCTCATTTGATCATCACATACCTCTTCTCCAGGTCCAACAGTTTCCAGCTGAGGTACAATACTGGTTATTCAGCTCCATCAATGACCTAATTCAGTACACCTTTCAGGCTGGTGTCCAAGGGGTCGGTCTGGAGAAGAAAGGGTGGAGAATAGTTAGGGGAAAGCAATGCCAGAGCTGCCATTAGGGCCATTTTAACAAATCAAAGAATGTGGCCTACATTTTCAGGGTCCATGCCACCATATTTTTTGCCCTCAGTTAAATACACAGCCCTTTCATACAACCGGAGTATGAATCTACAATAGCACCCCACAAGTCCTTAAAAAGCTTAAACCTCTGTTTCTGGAGCCAGTCCTGAATGGCAGCAACTTTAAACCACTGCTGCTTGACCCATCCTCCCCAAAGCACCTAGCCTAGACACATAGCCTTGGTCAATCCGAAAGTAAAATGTGTATGGGATGATCCATTGGGTGGCATCGTGGATGGTGCGAAGGACATCCAAGATGTGGTGTATGAGCTCCTCTCAATTGCTGGAATAAATGATAATATCATTGAAGTAGGCAGTACTATAGGCATTATGGCACCATAGCAGTCTGTCTATCAGACACAGGATGACAGAGCCTCGTGCAGTCCAAAATCTAGGACATACTACTTTCGGTAGCCACAGGTCCTGGCTTGCCTCTGTAACCCTGAGGTCCAGCTTGTGTTGTATTAGGATGTAATAATCTGGTATATATAAGGAAAATGGCTAGTGATCCTATGGAGCACTATCAGAGCTATCAGTCTTCCCAGATCACATGGTTTCCATATTTAATTCCACATTAATAAACTGGTTGCCTTGTTGAATGAATCAACTATAAATTATATTTACAGTTAGGTCCATAAATATTTGGACAGAGACAACTTTTTTTCTAATTTTGGTTCTGTACATTACCACAGTGAATTTTAAATGAAACAACTCAGATGTAGTTGAGGTACAGACTTTCAGCTTTAATTCAGTGGGGTGAACAAAACGATTGCATAAAAATGTGACGGCAACTAAAGCATTTTTTTAACACAACCCTTTCATTTCAGGGGCTCAAAAGTAATGGACAATTGACTTAAAGGCTATTTCATGGGTAGGTGTGGGCAAGTCCGTCGTTATGTCATCAATTAAGCAGATAAAAGGCCTGGAGTTGATTTGAGGTGTGGTGTTTGCATGTGGAAGATTTTGCTGTGAACAGACAACATGCAGTCAAAGGAGCTCTCCATGCAGGTGAAAGAAGCCATCCTTAAGCTGCAAAAACAGAAAAAACCCATCCGAGAAATTGCTACAATATTACGAGTGGCAAAATCTACAGTTTGGTACATCCTGAGAAAGAAAGCAAGCACTGGTGAACTCAGCAACGCAAAAAGACCTGGACCTCCACGGAAGACAACAGTGGTGGATGATCGCAGAATCATTTCCATGGTGAAGAGAAACAGCCAACCAAGTGAACAACACTCTCCAGGAGGTAGGTGTATCGATATCCAAGTCTACCATAAAGAGAAGACTGCATGAAAGTAAATACAGAAGGTGCACTGCAAGGTGCAAGCCACTCATAAGCCTCAAGAATAGAAAGGCCAGATTGGACTTTGCTAAAGAACATCTAAAAAAGCCAGCACAGTTCTGGAAAAACATTCTTTGGACAGATGAAACCAAGATCAACCTCTACCAGAATGATGACAAGAAAAAAGTATGGAGAAGGCGTGGAACAGCTCATTATCCAAAGCATACCACATCATCTGTAAAACAAGTGGAGGCAGTGTGATGGCTTGGGTGTGCATGGCTGCCAGTGGCACTGGGACACTAGTGTTTATTGATGATGTGACACAGGAAAGAAGCAGCTGAATGAATTCTGAGGTGTTCAGAGACATACTGTCTGCTCAAATCCAGCTAAATGCAGTCAAATTGATTGGGCGGCGTTTCATGATACAGATGGACAATGACCCAAAACATACAGCCAAAGCAACCCAGGAGTTTATTAAAGCAAAGAAGTGGAAAATTCTTGAATGGCCAAGTCAGTCACCTGATCTTAACCCAATTGAGCATGCATTTCACTTGTTGAAGACTAAACTTCAGACAGAAAGGCCCACAAAGAAACAACAACTGAAAGCCGCTGCAGTAAAGGTCTGGCAGAGCATTAAAAAGGAGGAAACCCAGCATCTGGTGATGTTCATGAGTTCAAGAATTCAGGCTGTCATTCCCAGCAAAGGGTTTTCAACCAAGTATTAGAAATGAACATTTTATTTCCAGTTATTTAATTTGTCCAATTACTTTTGAGCCCCTGAAATGAAGGGATTGTGTTAAAAAAATGCTTTAGTTGCCTCACATTTTTATGCAATCGTTTTGTTCACCCCACTGAATTAAAGCTGAAAGTCTGCACTTCAACTGCATCTGAGTTGTTTCATTTAAAATTCATTATGGTAATGTACAGAACCAAAATTAGAAAAAAGTTGTCTCTGTCCAAATATTTATGGACCTAACTGTAAATATAATTTATAGTTGATTCATTCAACATTGATTTAAAATAGCTACAAATTTTGATAATGCATTGGTATCAAAGCTTATAATTATAACTGTCTCATCATAAAACCGAATTAAATAAATGTCTGCCATTAAGAAACAGTAAAAGTTATTAACACTGTCTTCAGTCATTGTATTTCTACCATACTGAATTTGAACAGCAATTCTAAATGCACTAAAATATAATGTTTCATTTTGTTTCATCCATCCATACCTCCATTCATTTTCTAAGCCCACTTATCTGGGGCATGGTTACGGGGCTGCTGAAGCCTATTCCAGCATTTATTGGAAACAAGGCAGGAACACCAGACAGACAGGAACACCCAGACAGATTTTTGTGTCCTCCCCTTTGCATTACAATCTTTCTCCTCAATACAAAACTCATTTGTACATGTAATGTGGATCTTAGTTTGCTGGTGACCTGATACATAATGCCTACAACAATATATTATGGTAATTTGTATTACGTGTTTGCTATAAGTGTAATGAGAGAAAAAGAGTTTACTTTACTCCCAAATGATTTTCCTTGACCATCCTGCCCTGTTCAAAGGATACATTTATGTGTTGCATTCCCAATCTATCATGCAGTGAAAGAATTTGTTTATGAATGCATAACATGAACAAAATTGACTGAATTCGAATATGTCCATTGCATGTTCAAAGTGCTTGCTCCACAGTTTCTATTTCACAATATAACTTGGTGTATGTAGAAAATCCTTTGTGTGAAGTACTGTGTTTTCAAAGTCACATTTGATTCAAGGCTACAGTTTTCAACTGTTTCTTAACAACTGTGCACAAATCATTATCACTTAATGCTCTGCAGACCACCACTAGCAAAAAGTGAAAAAATTATATTTTAAAATATTTTGAAAAAACACTACATAAAGCTACAAATACGTATCGCCCAAAATATTTAGCGCAAATTTGGATTACTGTATCTGAATATATACTTATTATTAATACAAATATTTTATTATACTAGCTGTTTGATCTGCTTGCAATGATACTGGTACCATAATTTTACATTAGTTTCCCTTCCCAGCCACTTTTTGTTTATGCTTTATTTACAATTATATGCGTATATGTATGTATGTGTGGAAGAAATTATTGGGTTTTTTTTAAAATGGAGACTGTTTAACATCATACCCTTGGTTTATTGTTATTGTTGTATTAGGGTTTACTATGCTTATCCAGGGCTACTTTTTAACACCATTCCCTGGGTTTACTATCTCAAGATTGTTGAAGATTATATTTTATGCTTATAGTATTTTGACTGTATTGTTAATAGATATCTCAATTTTAATCCTCATGCGCCGCTGCTGGGGGGCTTGTTTTGTTTTGGATGTGCTCTGTCTCTAGGTATGTCAGAGGACTGGGACTTTGTGAAGTGTGGTCCAGTCTCACATGGGGAGGCAAAATGGGGGATAAGGTGACTGGGGGGGAGAGAAAGAGAGCAAGCTATCTCTAATCTGTCCTTTTAATCCTTATAATTATAAGTGCCAATGTAACAATAGGCTTCATGGCAATAACTTCTTGGAAAATTGAAAAGTAAGGTCAAAGCTGTCTTATTTTCATTTAAGACTACAAAATGACAACAAAAGTTCAGAAGAAATGTATCCATGACTGGATAGTTAACTTTGTGAGCTGGAATGTTAAAGGCCTGAATCATGAATTAAAGAGAAAGAAAGTATTCTCTCACCTAACAGGTCTAAACGCTAAAATAGTATTTTTACAGGAGACCCACATATTAAGCAAGGATCAGTTTCAGTTGGCCAAATATTCCATTCCAGCTTTACAAAGAAAACTAGAGGTGTGGGAATTCTTATACATAGAACAGTCTCATTTGCACTATCAGATGCAATATCTGATCCTGAAGGGAGATATGTGATTGTCATGGGTAATTTATTAAACTGTAAAGTGATTTTGATAAATATTTATGCACTCAATGTAAATGATAGGGACTTCATCCAAAATGTATTTGCATCCATTCCCAATGTGAACACTCATAAAATTATAATGGCTGGGGACTTTAATT
Source organism: Erpetoichthys calabaricus (assembly GCF_900747795.2). Taxonomy (NCBI): domain Eukaryota; kingdom Metazoa; phylum Chordata; class Cladistia; order Polypteriformes; family Polypteridae; genus Erpetoichthys; species Erpetoichthys calabaricus. Next base: position 86,571,804 of record NC_041400.2, on the reverse strand, counting down.
GTGTTTTAAATCCAGACCTAGATAGGTCTCCAGACACAGGGGTGATGACATCTAACACGGCAAAGACAATTACACAGTTTGTAACTGACCACAACTTATCAGACCCCTGGAGAATTCTAAACCCAAACTCAAGAGCATATTCCTTCTGTTCACCAGTGCATCATTGCTACTCAAGAATTAATTATTTATTTGTCGATAACAATTTCTTGCCTACAATTTAATCTTGTGAGTATAACACTATTGTCTCCTCTGATCATGGAGCTAAAATCGCTATGCCCCACATACTCATCTTGCAGATAGCGTCTTAACCCACTTTTATTAGCAGACGAGAACTATACAGAATTTATATCCAAACAGATCGTTTTTTTTAAAGACAAATACATCCTCAGAGGTTTCTGCAGGGATACTCTGGGAAACCCTGAAGGCTTTCTTAAGATGACAGATTATCTCTCCCACAGAAATAAATTGAAAACCAAGAAGGTATCAGAGCTAATCAGCAAAATTCCTACAATAGATCAATATCATGCCAGGAGCCCAAGTGAGCCACTTCATAAGAAAAGGCAGGCTCTGCATTCAGAACTCAACCTCTTAACAACTAAAGAAACTGAACAACTAATTTTTAAATCAGTACATCATTACTATGAACATAAAGAGAAAGCTAATAAGATCTTAGCTCAACAAATCCACAAGCAAGAAGTTCGCAATGCAATCCCAGTAATCACCAACACAAACGGAGACAAAATCATTGACCATAAAAATATAATGCGCACATTTAGAGACTACTATAAGTCCTTATATTCTCCGGAGTTTAAAGAAGACAAGACACAATCTAATGCATTTCTGGATGCATTACAGATACCACAAATAGATACTCTCAGTGCAGAGGAATTAAATAAACCTCTGGCACTATTAGAATTACTAGATACTATACACTCACTTCAGAGTGGGAAAGCAGCAGGCCCTGATGGCTACCCTGCCAAATTTTATTAAAAATTCTCAACTCAGGCAGATCCCCTTTTATTAGCAACATTTACAGAAGCTAGAGACAATAAAATTCTACCTCAAACTTTTCGGCAAGCATTATTTACTGTCTTTCCTAAACAAAATAAGGATTTATTACAATGTGTATCATACGGAACAATTTCCCTTCTGAATAATGACGTTAAGATACTCTCCAAAGTCCTAGCAAGAAGGATGGATTTGATTGCATTTGATATGGTTGAATGGAACTAACTTTTCACTACAATGGAGAAATTTAGGTTTGGCCTGAACATTTGTACATAGATCAAACTACTGTATACCAGTTCAGAAGCTTCAGTTTGTATTAACAACATTAATTCAGACTACTTTAAACTAGAACATGGTACTAGACAAGGAAATCCCTTGTCACCACTCCTTCTTCCTACAATCGCCATAGAGCCACTGGCAATTCACTGTCAAAATGCTTATGAGATAAAGGGGATTATCAGAGAAGGACTTGAACAGGAAATTTCACTATTTGTAGATGATAAGGTACTGTATAAACTGCTCCAAAAAATTAAAGGAACACTTTGAAAACACATCAGATCTCAATGGGAAAAAATCATGCTGGATATCTATATTGATATGGACTGGGTAATGTGTTAGGAACGAAAGGATGCCACATCGTTTGATAGAAATGAAAATGATCAACCTACAGAGGGCTGAATTCAAAGACACCCTGAAATTCAAAGTGAAAAAATGTTGCGGCAGGCTAGTCCATTTTGCCAAAATTTCATTGTAGCAACTCCAAATCGTACTCAGTAGTTTGTATGCCCACTAACGGGCTTGTATGCATGCCTGACAATGTCCTAATGAGATGACAGATGGTGTCCTGGAGGATCTCTTCCCATATCTGGACCAGGGCATCACTGGAGATCCTTGACAGTCTGAGGTACAACTTGGCGGTGTTGGATGGACCGAAACATAATGTCCTAGAGGTGTTCTATTGGATTGAGGTCAGGCGAGTGAGCATGAGGACTGGCCAGTCAATGGTATCAGTTTCTTCATCCTCCAGGAACTGCCTGCATACTCTTGCCATTGTCATGCACCAGGAGGAACTCAGGACCCACTGCACCAGCATAGGGTCTGACAATGGGTCCAAGGATTTCATCCCGATACCTAATGGCAATCAAGGTGCCATTGTGTAGCTTGTTGAGGTCTGTGTGTCCCTCAATAGATATGCCTCCCCAGACCATCACTAACCCACCACCAAACCAGTCATGCTGAATGATGTTACAGGCAGTTTAACATTCTCCACAGCTTCTTCAGACCTTTTCACGTCTGTCATATGTGTTTACCTTAAATTTCTTTGAGCACTATATATCAGATCCACAAAATACTGTGTCTGCAGTCCTAACAGCATTAACAGAATTTCAAAAGATTTCTGTTCGCAGAATTAATTTCAATAAAAGTGTGTTCTTTCTAGTGAACTCTCAAGCACACAACATTAGATTGGACACCTTCCCTTTTATCATCGCAGATCAGTTGAATTACCTAGGGGTAAACATCATGAGTAAACATAAACCTCTTCATCAACAAAATTTTGGTGTCTGAATGGAAAAACATAAACAAGATGTGCATAGATGTCAACCCTTCATCTCACTTTAGCTGGAAAAATTAACATTATCAAAATGAATATCCTTCCTAAGCTTCTCTTTCTATTTCAAAACATTCCAATAGACATCAATAAATCATCTTTTAAGAAATTAGATTCAATCATGACCTTATTTATTTGAAATTCAAAACATCCACATATCCAAAGGGCGACCCTACAAAGTCCTAAGGAAGAAGGTGGCATGGCTCTACCTAACTTTCAATTTAATTACTGGGCAGCAAATATACAAGCTATAAAAACCTGGATATGGATACAAATAGATTAACATACACAAGCTTGGTCCACAATAGAAATAAAATCCTGCAGTACTTCCTTATATTCCTTGCTTTGTATTCCAATAAAAGCAAGTCTTCACTAATATACTAACAACCCAATTGTGCTTCACTTACTCCAAATATGGATCCAATGTAGGAAGTATTTTAAGATAGAGAAGCTTTTATCTGTGGCACCTCTGCACGAGAACCACCTTTTTCCACCCTCTCAAATGTATAAAATTTTTAATTTCTGGAAAACATTAGGGATTAAATCACGTAGAGATCTGAACATAGACAATGTCTTTGCATCCTGCGAACAATTACACTCCAAATGTAACTTTCCAGCAACACATTTCTTTCACTACCTTCAAATTAGAAACTTTGTTAGACAGAACCTGTCCAATTTTCCTCACCTCCCATCTACCTCTAGGCCCGAAAAAATATTGATCAGTTTTGAGGACTCAGACAGCATTTTTGTAATATATAAAAACATTATACAGTCCCTGCTTTTCAAAGATCCAAGAGTACAGTGGGAAAAGTATCTCTTTCTCCACATCTTAGAAAAGGAGCGGAAGGTAGCAATACACAAAATTCACTCAAGTTCCACATGCGCAAAGCATACAACTATTCAACTCAAAATTATATATCGAGCACATCTGTCTCGGTTAAAATTGTCCAAAGTCTTTCCAAGGCAAGATCCAGCCTGCGAATGTTGCAATCAAGTTCCAGCCTCACTGAGCCACATGTTTTGGGCATGCACCAAATTAACATCATTCTGGACCAAAATCTTTAAATGCCTTTCAGACAGCCTTGGTGTCACAATCCCTCCTAACCCATTAACAGCTGTGTTTGGTGTACTTCCAGATGGGCTTAAAGTGGAGAAGGACAAAGAAACTGTAATTGCCTTTACTACACTTTTGGCATGTAGACTTATCTTGCTCAACTGGAAGAATCCTAAGTCTCCTATTTTAAGTAAGTGGGTAACTGATACTATTTGAAATTGGAAAAAAATCTAATTTTCACTTATAGGATCTGTACAAAACTTTTTCAAAACCCTGCAGGATCTAATCAATAACATTTTAGAATAAGCATTTAAATTGAGGAAGCAGATTCTCTCCAGTTTTTTTACTCTATTTATCTTTATTCATTTACCTATCTATTTACTTATTTTTACTAGTTTAAAGTTTAACTCTGCTGGCCTAGCTCTCTTTTTCGTGGGTGGGGCTTGATTTGTTTCAAACCTATTTTTTAAAACTTGATCTTATTTGTATGGAATGTTATTTGATATTTATTAAAGTCAATAAAATCAAAAAAAAAAACCCACTACATATAGCTACAAATGTGTATTGCCTAAAATATTTAGCCCACATTAGGATATATCTGAATATATGCTTATTTTTAATGCATATATTCTATTATTCAATTTTGGGTAATCTGAGTGATTCAAAGTGAATAACTGCCAAGCTGAGCACTGTTCATTTAGGGATGGGCATAAAAACAAATGTATTGGGTCACTTTATAGCCAATTTTCAAAGGATACATTCCAGATATCCCATTTTTAAGAGCTAATTTATAGGAGAATGTCCACTATGCAGTCCTTCCTTTATAAACTTTTAATAAGTTTTGGGGATGGGTAGAAATTGAATTCCCATCTCACTTTTTGGAAAATGAGTACTCAAACTTAAAAGTTTTCCATTCATTCCTACATAATAATTCATTGTAATTTATTGCAAATCATAAAAAGATTTTGTTGACTTTATCCAAAATAAAAGTTAAACAACAGACTAATAGCAGAAACAAGCCACATGAATGGCATATTGCATTAAAAGCAAGAAATGACTCCTATATAAGAAATGAGTTTGAGGCTACTAGCCTACCCCTATTTAGCCTTTCATTTAACTAGAAACTTTTAAACCATCACAACAAGGCAACACCAACAACTTTTTCTTTAGAACCTGAATATACATTTTTATAGATATAACCAGCTATTACCTGTCATGTTGTGATATTTACGACAGTGGTACAGTATTATCGTAAAGAAAAGGGGTGTGGCTAAACTACGAAAAGAAAAAGGATATACTTATACGGGGGTAGCATGTATGTTTGTATGTGCGGCATTCAATAAAAGTTCCAGTGTTCAAGATACTTACCTCCGACTGGACATTCAATGTTATGACATGGTGTTGGAAGTGACTAAATGTGCATGACCTTCCATTAACGGAATAATAATAAAGAAGCAGAAGAAACAAAAAAAAAAGAAAAAATAGGCATGGAAAAGTTTAACCCACTGCCAAACTTTTCCTTTGACACGCTGACAGAATAGCTGGACTGGAAGTTGGACAGTTACTAAGCTCGAGAAGGATGATGAAGACATGCAGGTCAGTTGTTTAATTTAGGCGATGGGCAGTGAAGCAGAAAATATTTCCCAGTCGTTCTCATTTGCAGAGGAGAGAGAGAAAAAGGACTTTGGCGCAGTGCTACAAAAGTTTGACAAGTACTTTTGTCTGAAACGCAATGTAATTCACGAGCATGCATGCTTTCATCAGAGAGTGCAGTGGCCCAGAGAGAAGGCTGAGACTTTTATTTGAGCCCTTTACGAATCGGAGCACTATGGCTTGAGTGTGAGTCAGGATGAAAATATTTGAGATCACATAGTGGTGGACATTTTGGATAAAGGGGTCTCTCGCAAATTACAGTTAATATCAGACCTCATGTTGGCTCAAACAATACAAACAGTTTGTCAGTCTGAGGAGGTTACGTATCAAGTTAGTCTGCAAGGAGAGGTGTCGGCTTCTGTGCATAAAATCACACACACATATGGGAAAACAGGAAAATGTTCTGGGAGACCAAGACATACTAAAGTGGTGCCAGAGACTGAATGGAAAGAAAATAAATGTGGTAAATGTGGGAAAATACAACACAGAAAGCAGGAAAGGTGCCCTGCAATGAAGTCCGCTTGTAATAAATGCCACAAAATTGGACACTGGGCTAGAGTGTGTCACATCAAAACAGTGAATGAAGTCACAGAGCATACAGAAAAACCTGCATACTTCTTGGGATATGTGAGTAATTTGGATAGGAGTGAAGAGCAGTGGACAGTGCAGCTTCTCATTGGTGCCACTCCAGTGACATTCAAGACTGACACAGGGGCTGATGCTAGTATAATGTGTAAAGAGACTTTCAACATGCTTATTCCAGAAATAGCTCTGCAGCAATCCAGCATCTCACTTTATAGCCTTGGAGGTCAGTTGGAGTGCTTAGGGCAGTTCCAAGTCAGCACAAATTTTAAAGGCAATCTTTACTCCTTCCCAGTCTATGTGGTTCAAGGGCACAGTGTGAATAATTTACTAAGCAAGTCCACAGCAGCAGAAATGGACCTTGTAAAAAGAATTGAGGTGGTCCATACGTATTTGGTGAGCATGGGAAACTAAAAACTGAGCCTATTAAAATTAAGTGTAAAAGAGGGGGCACAACCATATGTAGTGCACACGGCTCGCAGGGTTCCCTTACCACTGATGCAAAAAGTTAACGAGTAGCTAAGTAGTATGGAAAACAATGGCATTACTGAGCAAGTAACACATCCAACTGATTGGTGTGTACCTATGGTGCCAGTTCTAAAGAGAAATAAGGAGGTATGCATGTGTGTGGATTTGAAAAAACTAAATGAAACAGTCAAGATACAAAGATTTATTCTTCCCACCCCTGAAGAAATTATTGCAAAACTGAATGAACTGTATCCATGTTTTCTTCATTGAATGCAACGATTGGGTTTTGGCAGATACCCCTGCATCAGGAGAGCAATAAACTAAACATTGAATACTCCATTTGTCAGGCTCTGTTTTCAGAGGTTACCATTTGGAATAACAAGTGCTCCAGAGATTTTTCAAAGTAAAATGACAGAGATACTAAAGGGTTTAGAGGGAGTTACTGTTTTCATGCATGACATACTTGTGTTTGGACATACTACAGAGGAGCATGACACATACCTGGAAAAGGTTTTACAGAAGATTGAGTCAGCTGGATTGAAGCTGAATAAAGAAAATTGTGTTCTCAGACAGAAACAATTACGCTTCCTGGGTCACCTGATTGACCAGACAGGTGCAAGACCTGATCCAGACAAAGTTGAGGCAATTAAGCAGCTGTATCCACCAGAGAAACTCCAAGAGCTGAAAAAACTGCTAGGTTTGGTCAATTATTTGGGGAAGTATATCACGAATCTCTCAACAGTGGCAGGGCCACTGCTTGAGTTTCTGAAGAATAACCAAGCATGGACATGGGATAGAGCACAGCAAGTAGCATTTGAACGCCTTAAATAGCTGTTGACAAGAGCACCAGTTCTCGTTTACTATGATGCAAACAGAGCCACAGCAGTTTCAGCTGATGCAAGCAGCTACGGAATTGGTGGAGTCTTACTTCAGCTCCACGGAGGAGAATGGAAGCCAGTGGCATGTTGTTCCAGGCGTCTCATAAAAGCAGAAAGACACTATACACAAATAAAAAATGAATGTCCAGTAAGCGTCTGAGCCTGTGAAAATTTTGAAAAGTACCTATATGGATTGGAAGATTTCAAGCTGGTGACTGATCACAAACCTTTAGTGCCTCTCATCAACAGCAAAGACTTGGACAAAGTTCCACCACATTGCCAGAGACTTCTTATGCGGCTCATGAGGTTTAAGCCAACGCAGAACTTGCGCCAGGGAAAACTCTCATTGTGGCAGACACACTATCACAGAGTCCTAAATGCTGCTCTGACAAAGAAACTGAGACACAAGAGGTGGTGGAGTGCTTCATAGCAGTGGCTATGGAAGGCATACCAGTATCCCCTCTGAAAATAGAATGCATTCGAGCAAAAACGGCAAAAGATGAGAAACTACAGGCAGTGATTAAGTTAATCAGATCTGGGTGGCCAAAGTACATGAGTAATACCCCAGTAACAGTTAGGGAATTCTTCCCATTGAGAGGAGAGTTGTTAGTGTTCAATGGCATAGTCACTAGGGGAAGCAGAATAGTTGTACCCCAGGCTATGAGAGCAGACATTTTTGGAGAGGATACATGACGGGCATAAAGGCCTAATTAAATGCAGGGAAAGGGTGAATGCCTTAGTATGGTGGTGAGGGTTATCATCAGACACCCAGAACAAAGTAATATCAGTCGTGTTAACAGAAAAGAGAGCCTTTAATATCCACACCACTACCTGGCTGGCCATGGAAGAAAATTGCTATAGGCCTCTGTGAACATAATAAAAACAATTATTTAGTTATATCAGACTACTATTCGAGGTTTATTGAAATTCTAAATGTTCCCTCAACCACCAGCAAACAAGTTATACTAAAGCTGAAAGCAATTTTTGCTAGGTTTGGAATCCCAGAAGAAGTTGTGAGTGACAATGGTCCCCAGATCTCCTGTGCTGAGTTTAAGGAATTTGCGAGACAGTTGGACTTCAGGCATACTACATCAAGTCCTCACAATCCACAAGGTAATGGTCAAGAAGAGAGGGCAGTACAAACTGCAAAGAGGATTCTTAAGCAAGACGACCCTCTACTCGCCCTTATGTGCTATAGGTCAACATCATGTGTCACTACTGGGACCAGCCCAGCTGAGTTACTTACAGGGAAAAGAATTAGAACAACTCTACCCACACTAGAGAAAAATCTTGAACCCAAATGGCCAAATCAAAACAACATTAGGCTAAAGGATGCAGCTGAGAAGTCAAAACAAACCTATTACTACAACAGGCGTCATGGTGTAAGGCATCTACAAAACCTACATCCAGGTGACATGGTCCTCACCAAACTGTACCGTGAGAAGTCTTGGGCTAGTCCTGCAGTTGTTGTGCGTGGAAGTGTGACACCCAGGTCATATATCATTGAAACTGATAATGGAGAAACACAAAGAAGAAACCAGCGTCACCTCTAAGCAATGCCCAAAGCCAATTCACCTGATGAATTTCCACCTACATTAGAAAGCACTCCGAGCTCTTGGGATGGACCACAACTGGACAATACAGCTCCAACTGAGTCTGCTCCATCTACTCAAAGTGTCAGTAAAGATCATACAATTATGAGGTCTGGTAGAATCAGCAAACCAGTGGTCAGACTAAATTTGTAAAAGAATAGAAAAGAAAAAAAAGGAAACAAATGGACTGTTTTCAAGTTTGATGATTTTGAAAAAAAATGTTATTCCTTGTTTAACAAATGTGTAATGTTATTAATATGCCAATAGTTTTTCTCCTGGGAAGGGAAAAGTTACATTAATAGTAATTGAAATAGGAAAATAGAGGAAGCATATACTAGCCTGTGGAATTCTATTTGATAGTCATTGAAAGTAGAAATTATGCCAACTGTTTATTTTGAAATGGGGGGAAGATGTCATGTAGTGATATTTACAACAGCAGTTTTATCATAAAGAAAAGGGGTGTGGCTAAGCTACGAAAGAAAAAAGGATATACTTACGTGGAGGTAGCATGTATGTTTGTATGTGCGGCATTCAATAAAAGTTCCAGTGTTCAAAATACCTCCGACTGGACATTCAATGTTATGACATTTCCGTCATTTTTCATTGTAGTACCAAGCCCAGTCTGAAAAATTATGCAAGTGGAAGGAAATGAGCAATGTAGAAAGTGACATCCTTTACATCTTCTACAACTCTGTGCTGGTCAGTGCAATTTTCTATGCTGTGGAGTACTGGGCTGGTAACATCATTTCAGTTATGAGACATACTGTCGACCTCCAAGAGGTAGGAGCGAAGGAGGGAATGAAGACAAAAATGATGGCTATTATGAACAATGCTTCACATCTTCTTTATGACACACTATCATTAAGTATACAAATGTGTCAAGAAACGCTACTAGGGCTCTTTTATACCTTCAGCAATACGCCTTTATAATACTTCACTGTAAATGCTAATTTTATCTTTAGCCAATTCAGAAGTTTTGTTTCTGTCTTTTTTGTATTTCTGCTGTGTATTTAAAGGGAACTGTTGTTGTTGTCTGCAATACTCTGATCTACAACTTGTCAAGTAAGCGAACCAGCCACCGTGGTGCAACGTCTGAAGCACTGATGTCTGAGGTTCAATCCCTGCAAGGGAAGCAAAAGTGCATACACCTGAGGAGCCCCAAATAGGGCGAAACACGTGTCACGTACTCTTTGTATTATTTGGCAGGTATTATCTATCTATCTATCTATCTATCTATCTATCTATCTATCTATCTATCTATCTATCTATCTATCTATCTATCTATCTATCTATCTATCTATCTATCTATCTATCTATCTATCTATCTATTTAATATGTAACATACAGGGGCACGGACAGGAGGAAGGACTATCTTGGGCCTGAGGAAAAATTGAATCATGCACTGGCAGATTGAGAATCACTCTGAATTAGAAAAGCAGAATATCAGAACATTACAAAAATTCAGACAAGAACAAGACATTCAGCCCAACCAACTAATTCATTCTATTCACCCAGATTGTTCAAAATACAGTAATATCAATTTGATATTTGTAAGTCCATAAAGTGTTAATCACCAGAACACTACCTTATTATTTATTCCATGGATCTATGATTCTTTGTGTGAAGAAAAACTTCCTAACATGTGTGCAGTTTTACCTTAAGAAGAATCTAATCGTGTTCCTGTTGCAGAATTAACAACTGCAATCTACTGTACTAAATCCTTACATAATTTCAAACACTTCAATCATGTCCTATCTGTATCTTCATTTACTTAAACTGAAAAATTTGAACTCCTTTAATCTCTCCTCATTGCTCATACCTCTTAGTCCCAAAATCAATCTAGTCACAGTTTTTTGGTGTTTCTCTTTCACTGCTATATGTTTTTTGCAGCATGGAGAACAAAACTGAACACAGTACTCCAGATGAGTCCTCACTAGTACATTATATAAATTAAGGATAATCGCTTTTGATTTATACTCCACACATTGTGATATATAACCTAGCATCCTATTAGCTTTCTTGATGGCTACTATACACTGTCTAAATGTAGTTAGTGAGGAATCCACTAGGACTACTTTCAAATTTCAGACCTCCCATTGTGTATTCAAATCTGACATTTTTACTTAAAACGTGTAATACTTTACATTTACTTACATTAAATTTCATGTGTCACAAATTTGCCAAACCCGTATGCTATCTAAATCCCTCTGTAACAATTTACCTGATTCTACATTATCTTGCCTTCCTAATTTTGCATCATCACCTAATTCATAAAAAGTTCTGTTCATCAATTCCCTTTACCTCCTGTGTTTGAGAATACATTTTATTCCCACCTACAGCCCTGAATTTCCACTTCTTTCACTGAACGTATGGTGTCCATGGCAATGTGGGGTTGTTTAAAATAAAAACAGTACACCTCATACTCTTTGTAGGTATGCATGGCTGTGAAGCTGGATGACCATGGTGTGTTCAGTGTGGACAGATTTTCCAGGTTCACAGTTTTCTAACCCATTTGAGCTATTTTGAAAATGTAGTCACATGGAAAAACTAGGAGGTCATGAATTGTGGGTTTTTGGGCTACTTTCAAAGTGATCCATGGCTGTGGATTGTGACAGGAAAAATTGTGTTAGGTTGTGCTATGGATGTATGTGGCTCATAGTGTTGAACAGGCTGATATAGAGAGAGAGAGAAAGCTGACAATCAAAGTTAGAGACAGACGTAGGAAAGAATGACCATGAGAATGTCCACGTGACATCATTTGTAGCACACATCTTGACTGAGTCATAAGTGTCCTTTTCTACACATTTTTCAATTTGACTTAAGATGTTGGCTGTAACATTTCACACACAAAAAAAAGAGTTAAAAGGAAGACAATGAGAAAAAAGAGAAAGAGACAAAAAAGAATGGGCTGTAACATTTCACACATACAAAAAAGAGTTAAAAGGAAGACACTGAGAAAAGAGACAGAGAAAGAGGCATAAAAGAATGGGAGGTAAAACCACAAAAGTTAGAAGGTAAATAAGTGAACTTAGCTAGCTTTATGTTAATTACCAGTAGGCTTGCCTAACCAGCAGTGTCAGGTAAACGGAGAAAATGCAAGAAAAAGTACTGCAAGGACTGGGAGGACGCATCGCAAAGAGCTTGTTACCCATGCTGCAATACAAAAGCACAAAAAGAATGCTATACCATTCTCAAATGCCAGAGCTCTATTTGATACAGACACTTTATTTACTAGAATGAATGTTGCTGTGACAGAATTGCAGCTTTCTGCTCATATATCCTATAATTCAAGCATCTTGACTATTGATTATTTGTGATGTGTAGTGGAATAAATTTCCAAGAAAGGGATATGTTTACACAGAACAAAATACACAAAGCTATCAATTCATTGATAGGGTCTGTGGCACATGAACATCTTCTAGAGGATATATACAGTGGTCAGGATTCTCTTATTACAGAAGACAGCACTGATGTAGCAACCAAAAAGCAGATATGTGTAGTCATCAGATACTCCAACAAGAAACACTCATGAGTTATTAGCACTTTTCCTGAATTGATACACTTTGCAACTGGGGATTCACTTATCATATCAAATGCATTATTCAAATTCCTGGATGAGAACAATGTCAGTACAGAATTAGATTGGTCTTGCAACTAATGACTGCAATACAACGTGTAGACCACATAATTCATTGCTACAGAAATACTGGGTGCAAAATCCTCATATTACATATTTCAAGTGCGTACACCATTCCCTTGGGTTATGCGTATCTAAAGCAGTGAATGTTAGATTAGATCATACTTTATTTATCCCCAAGGGGAAATAAAAATTTTAAATAAAAATAAATAAATAAATATGATAAAAACAAACAACAACCCCCCTAAACACACATAAAAACATCTAGCTTGGATCTGTGAGCCAGATTACCCATCAAGTCTTTTTTTTCTCTCTTATTCTGCTTGTAGTTAAATAGCCAACTCACATTGAGTGGGGTGGGTGAGCGCAAGTGGAAGGATGTTTTGTATTTATTATTATATAGCCCCAAAATCAGTTATTATTGTTTGTTTTCTTTTACTGAATTCCTTTTTCATTTTATCAATAAAAATTTTATCACAAAAAAAAGCATGAATTTTATTGTTCAGCATTTTCAGTATTCAGGTGTTTGGGTACTAACAACATATAGCTGTGTGAATTTGAACTGACTAAGAAGGACTTCAAAACTCTGTTTAATAAATTGCAACTTTCAGCTAAAGCACTGCCTATTCGTTGTATTGAGACATTTAACCGACTTTGCAGACTGAACGACTGACTTATGAATTGGTACTGTTGTAAGAACATTTACTTTATTGATAACTGGGACACTTTCTGGGATAGACCAATGCTTTTTAAGAAGGACAGTCTGCATTTAAACCGTAATCGAGTGGTAATATTAGTGATTTGATTTTGACTTTATAAATTAAATTTAGTAATTTGATACTAACTCCTCAGAATGGCCTAATGTCTGATCATTTCTTAATAATTTACTTTTTAAATTTATTTTTAAATATTCCTTTTCACTGTCGAGATCTATTACCAGGTGATTGATTAATTATCATACAGTGTCAAATTTTATAATTAATCCCACCCCATGTTATCATGAAAAGAAATGTCCATAAAATGGAATGTAGGTGGTGTCAGACTGTATTGGAAGTTTTTAAAAATAACTGGAAAGAAAATCTTTATAGATATAAATGTGAGCCTTCCCTGGCTAGAACAGAATATCTCTTAATTAAGGATAATAAAAATAATCCAAGATTCCTTTTTGTCACAATTGCTAAACTAACTTCTCCTTAGCCAGCTTTAGATAATTTTACTGTCTTTAGCAGTAATGATTTTTTTAAGCCCAAGATAGGCAAAATTTGTGCTGCTATGCAAAATATGTTAAATGTTTGCACAACCCCACTCTCCCTCTCTGAGCCTGCTAGGTTAGATGAACAGAAATTAATAACCTTTACTAACATTTATGACTCATAGGAGTGTCTTTAATTAACTCTCTTAGCCTTGGTCAGGCACCTGGATAGTTTGAAATTGCAGGAGTTAAACCACTCATTAAACATTGTAACCTTGACCAGTGTTATTTATCTAATTATAGGCCTATTTCTAATTTTCCATTTTTTTCCAGAAATTTAGAAGAAGCTGTACACAAAATGAATGCGTTTTTGCATATAAATATTGGATTTGCTATTTTGTAGTCTGGTGTTAGGTCATATCATAGCTCTGAGACAAATGTAGGCAAGGTGGCAAACAAATTAGTTAATGATGCTGGCTGTATTTCTCCGTTAGTTGTGTTAGATTTAAGTGCATCCTTTGACACTGTTGATCATAATATTATGCTAAACAGAATGGAGTATGTAGTAGGCATTGGTGTTCAGGCTCTTGATTGGTTTTAGCTCATATTTGAAGGACAGGTTGCAGTTAGTTTCTGTTAATAATAGCTGCTCTTATGAGGAGTGCTATGAGAAGTTCAGTATGGTGTTCCTCAAGAGTTGGTATCACGTCTTCTTCGTTTATCTTTATTCGCTACCCCTGGTGGAATATCATCCATAAGCATGGTTTACAATTCCATTGATATTCAGATGATACACAATTTCACCTTTCCATTAAGCCTGATGAACAATCTTTATTAAAGTCAGCAATTGTACAGTATATTTGATATTTTGGCTTGGATGTTGACAAACATTCTCCTTCTCAATGATACTGAGAAACTAGTGCATGCTTTTATTTCTTCTGCATTTGATTACTGCAATGCACTTCTGACCCGGTGTTCTACTGAGGTGATGAATAAACTTCAGCTGGTACAAAATAATATTGTCAGAGTTCATACGAGGACTAAGAAAAGAAAACATATTAGTCCTGTCTCTTAGCTGCCTAACATTGGCTATCAGACAATTTTGCATAGACCAATATTCATTCTCTGGCCCCTAGTTATTTAATGATTTTTATAGCTCTTCTCAGCCATTAAGATCACTGGATGTTGGTTTGTTACATGTGCCTCGAGTGAAAAAAAATCTCAACAGGTGAAAGAATATTTGCATAGTGTCCCAGATTTATGGAATAGTTTGCAGTCTTTGGTTAGTAATGTTCAGACTGTTCCAATTTTTAAATCTCACTTTAAAACATATCTTTTTAATTTGGCTTTTAATTAATTTTTATTTCTGAACATTTGGTTTTGTTTATTTTACTGTTCATGCTTGTTTTAATAACTTTGAATTCAGGCATACTTTATTTGTTTATTTCTTCTGCTGTTGATGTTTTATTTATTTTAATTTCTCTTGTAGTTTCATTATTTTGTGTATTATTTTTAATATCATATTTAATTTTTACCTGTTTTCTATTATATTGTTTAATTGCTTTCAGTTTGCCTAGGAATCAATCTCTCTTTTATTTGTTCTGCAGTGGTGTAGCTAGGAGCGGGCGGAGGGGGCAGTCCACCCCGGGCAGCACATTTTTGAGGGCGGCATTATTGGCCAAAAGGCTCAGTACAATTCGTGTGTAAGCAGCATGGTTCAGAAAAATATCACTCATGAATGAAAAAAGTAAAATTCTCTGACTTCAAAAATAATTTTCAGACTGTCCTTCTGTGACGGCATCAAACACAGCATTTGAAATTTAGGAGGCAATAACAAAAATAAACATAAACATTGCACCGATAATAATTTCTAGGAAGATAAACAACTAATTTACAATTTATAATTTTATTTCGTTATCAATCCGAATGCATTCTTACTCTGTACAGAAAACATCCCCACCTATCATTTGTGCACAATACTGGTTCTGGTTTTTGCAGCGTAATTACTGTATATTAACACTAATAATTTGAGCACGGCTTATCAGTATGTCTATACTATATTCTTGTTTAGTTGATGCTTATAAATAATTATATGTGAAAAATTATATGAATGAATCTATACAAAATTTATCTTAATTTTTCTTTACACATCATTTTAATTTTCTATTTAAATAGGTTAACGTATTCAGATATGTTGGAGGGTGGCAAATTGAAGCACCACCCCTCCCCGAGCGGCACAAACTCTAGCTACGTCACTGTTGTTCTGGTGATACTGTGAAAATCTTTTTACTTCATTCTGGTGTTCAAGGGAGCTTTTAGTACATTTGTAAGATCAGTATAACATTAAGGAAGTAAAAAAGCACTGTTATTTATACAAAATAAGCTCCAGGAAGAAATGGCACACATGGAAAACACAAAGTGTCAGTTATCAGCAAATCAATAATACTGCATCCTTTCTAAATCTACATGATTGGCTGTTTTACCCTGTTTTTGGATTCACTTATTTAATTAGGGAATGCCCTGCCTTTCCTACAAAGACAGCACACTGCAAGACCTAACCATGCACTAAGTCCACTAAGATCTTTCAGGCAGTCTCTGTGCTGCTCATTCCTTTGGAATGTCATTACTGGCCCTAGTGTACGTGTGTGTGTGTTAGCTCTATAATGGCCTAATTCCCAATCTAGTTCCTGCCTTGTACTAAACAATTGCTGGGATAGATTCCATGAGCCCCTTAACCCTTCTCTGGATAAGCGGGTTAAGAAAATGGATAAATGGATGCATGTTTTTCAGAAAAAATTGTACAATGTATGTAATTACATTCAATGGTAGATCTGTTTGAAAGAAGTGTGCTCTATAAGAAGAAATTAAATATATATTCAAAAGATTTATTAACTGGTTTAAGCTGATATTATTTTTTAAAATAAATATTCAGAAAGTATCACTAAAATGCCTTTTACATTTGTCTCTTTTACTTTTTAATTTCATAGTTTGGTAAAAGATTTACATATAAAAGTAACTAAATTAAGACCATACTTTAGAAACATATACAGTTTAATTTCATACTGAGCATACTACTATGAGCAGATTATCAGTTGTGCATTACATTAGAATTGAAATACAATAAATGTTTAAATATCCAGAACAAGGAAACTTTTTTGTGTTCTCTCCCTGACTTACAGATTGCTGACTTTAATACAAAATAACCCAAAAAAACTCCCAAGGGTTTAAAACAAGATTCTTTTAGATGCTGCATATGTCAAAAAATAATTTCATTTATTTTTTCATTGGTGAAATATTGAGCAACACTCAAATTTTCAAATGAGTCTGCAATGTTTTTTAACACAACAGCTACCATGTTTAAAAGATTTGGATATATGGAATGCATAATACAAGGCTGAAGTACATTAAACATTTCAAATTCAATTAAATATTCTGAAAGTAGCTTCAAAATTGTCTTAGATTCCACTATTGTTTTCACCAGGAGGCAAAATTAAATTATCTTTATGATTTTTTATTAAAGAAATGTTTTTAAGAAAAGAAGCTGAAACTGACAGAGCTGATGCCATTGGGTAGACTTACTTGACAAAGATTTTCAGAATATCATAAGAGGAAAGCACTTACATTCCAATTGCCAAGTTAGATCCATTTAATAAGGCTTCTACTATTAGTTTTATACTTTACTTGTTAAGTGTTTCAAAATGTTCTTAAAACTAGTTCTATAGTCACAACAATCAGTTGTTTTAGCATCTCCTCTTTGATCCTGTTCCATCAAAGATAACTTTAAGTCTTTAATGTCTCAAAGCAACAATTTACAGTTATGACTCCTCTGACTTTGGCAGAGGTTAACATAACACACACTGTTGTGACAATTCCAAACATTATACTAAATGTAAGTTTGTCACCTGAACTGCTTTATCATGTTGTTCATTGTCCAACAAGTGTGTGTTTTTATAGTGAATGTGTAGTGTTTAGGGTCTGAATAAGCAAAACATTTTTATACTCTGAATTGCTAATTGGCATTTCCTTGTCGGACTGGCATTTACAGAATTAACTAGTGCTCCCATTGAGTTTATTTAGCAGTGGATGCTTGGACTTACCAGACTATTCTGTGTGGCAGTTGATAAATGTCTGCTGGAAAAGACAGAGAATGTTAAAAATATAAGAAAAAGCTCTTTTTAAAGCCCACCCCGGCTACTATTCTGAAATACTAAATAGCAACAGAAATAATATTTGTGTACTATTTAGAACAGTGTCTAATCTAACAAATAGGAACTCAGAACTACTGAGAAAAATACCAACAGATGCTAGCAGTACAGACTTTATGAACTTCATTAATGAGAAAATATAACATCCCAGATCTCTGCATCACAGTGCAAACCTAACACTAGTCTCGCAAACCCTATCTCTCCTTGCATACACCACTTTAGAAATTTTTTAGTCTTGTAACAGAGCAGGAAGTCTTACCTTTAATTTCTAAAATGAAACCTACTACTTGTTCCTTAGATCCAGTCCCAACAAAACTAGTAAAAATTTCAATGGATGTTCTTGTAGCACCTATTCTTAGCATTACCAATAGCTCTTTATTGAATGGTACAGTTCCTGATGCACTAAACGTTTCAGTTATCAAACCATTACTTAAAAGGTTAGACCTAGACCCAGATATACTTAATAACTATAGACCCATTTTAAAATTATCCTTTCTCTCTAAAATACTTGAAAAGGTAGTTGCCAATCAGCTTTGGTTTCACCTTACACATCACCATTTATTTGAGAAATTCCAGTCCAGCTGCATGTACAATCTGTACAGAAACGGCACAAACACATGTTATAAACAGCATTCTGATATCCTCTGATGAAGGAAAATCCACTGTAATCATGTTGTTATATTTAAGCACAGCATTTGATACCATTGACCATCCTATTTTACTACACTGGCTGGAAACTGGCATTGGGCTTGCAGGTACTATCCTTTTTTGGTTTAGGTCTTATTTATAAAATCGATTCCAGTACGTACAGAAATGTGCTGACAGTAATCCATCATTATACACAAAAGTGACATATGTTGTCCTGTAAGACTCAGGACTGGGGCCTTTACTGTTTTAACTTTACATGTTTCCATTGGAGTCTATTATTAGAAAACATAATGTTAATTTTCACTCATACACAGATGACACCCAGCTTATATTTTCTTTTAGATCAAATGAATTTTTTTTTCCAATATTGTCTTTAATTAGATGTGTTACTACGTTAAAGGAGTGGATGAATGAGAGCTACTTGTCATTGAACACAGAAAAAACACAAATGTTAATTATTAGAGGCATTGATACTGATCCCAATACTATTTTATCATTATTTAACTCAGTTGAAATTACCATTAATTAATGAATCTGCCCACACTCTTTACATTATCTTTGACACTAGCATTTCATTTAAAAAACACTTTACAAAACTATCCAAAACATGTTTTTTCCATCTTTAAAATGTTGGAAAATTAAGGTGTTTTCCAAATTTGCAGGATACTGAGAAATTAATTCATGCATTTATTTCTAATATGATTGACTACAGCAATGCTGTGTTCACTGGATGCTCAAATCATTCTTTATACAGTTTTCAGTTAATTCAAAATACTTCTTCAACAAGTGCGGCCTAAGAGGTAGGATATAAACCAATCAAGTGGAGTGTGGGTAATGTCAATCAGAGATAATCTATTAAGGAGAGTGGTATGACAAATAGTATCAAAGGCCGCACTCAGATCAAGGAGGATGAGAATAGTGATTAGACCAGAATCAGCAGCCATAAGGAGGTCATTAGTAATTTTAACAAGTGCCGTTTCTGTACTATGAAGGGGGCGAAAACCAGACTGGAACTTTTCATATAGATTATTGTGAGATAAATGGGTGTGAAGTTGGATAGCTACTATTTTTTCAAGAATTTTGGAGATAAAGGGCAAGTTAGAAATGGGGTGAAAATTATTGAAATTAGTAGGATCAGCACCAGGTTTTTTTAGTATTGGGGTTATAGCAGCAGTTTTAAAAGATGAGGGAATAATACCAGTAGTGAGAGAAGAGTGAATGTTGGCAGAAATGAGAGGGACTAGAGAGGGGAGGCAGGCTTTAACCAGAACTGTAGGCAGGGGGTCCAGCTGGCAAGTAGATGACTTGGATTTGCAGATGAGATCTGAAATTTCAGAGGAAGTGGGAAGCTGGAAAGAAGAGAAAAAGTGAATAGGCGAGTGTAGTTCAGAAGGAATATAGAGAGGATCTGGACCAAGGTGCTGATGTATCTTTTGGATTTTCTCGTTGAAAAAAGACATAAGAGAATTACAGAAAGCAGTTGAGTAAAGGTGAGATGGTAAAGAGTCTGGAGGTTGTGTAACATTATTAAGTAAAGAAAACAAAGTTTTGGTGTTACCTGTATTACGAGTAATTAACTGAGTGTAACAATTAGACTTGGTTTGAGCTATACAATCCTTATAATAGAGAAGATGATTTTTATACATCTCTTTGTGGACAAAGAGTCCAGATTTTTTAAACAACCTTTCAAGTTGCCTGCCCTTAGCTTTCAGAAGCCGAAGTTCAGGCGTAAACCAAGGGGCAGAAAAAGAAAAAGAAACAGAACGGGTTTTTAGCGGAGCCAGAGAATTAAGAATACCATTAAGACAGGTGTTATAATATGAGGCCAGTTCTATGGGAGTGGATAAATTATAAAAGTCCATTTGGGAATCGATTCTAGAAAACAGCAAATTCAAGTTAATATTCTTAATGTTGCGAAAGGCTATGAGACGTGGAAGCTTAGAAACAGAAAAGGTAAGTTTGGCATTAAATGAAAGAAGAAAATGGTCGGTTATAGTGAGTTCATCTGCTGTCAGATCAAAAGGAACAACACCATAGCAGCAGATCAGGTCCAAGATATGTCCTTTACAATGAGTAGGAACATCAGTGTGCTGCTGGTATCCAAAACTCTCCAGGCAAGATAAAAAGTCTCTAGTGAGAGGGATATTGATATTGTCCAGATGTATATTAAAATCCCCCAGCAGAATTATATTTGGGGTAATTACAGATAAATGAGTAAGGAAGGTAACAAGATCGTTCAAAAAATTGTTGTTTGACTTAGGAGGACGGTAGACAGTTGCAATGATGGTAGGAACTGGGCCAGACAGTTGACACACAGTCGATTCAAAAGAGCTAACAGCAGGAGCAGACAACGGCAGGACTTTCCACTTCTCGCGATAAATAATCGCGACACCTCCTCCACGGCCAGAGGCACGGGATTGACAAGTGTAAACAAACCCCGGGGGGGTGCATTCATTAAGTTGTGAAAAGTCTTGAGGTTGCTGCCAAGTCTCAGTTAAACAGAGAAAGTCAAACTTACGGTCAATGAGGAGATCCTGAATGAGATGTCCCTTGCTCGTGAGTGAGCGGATGTTCAGTAGACCAAAGCTGACAATGTTGCTGTCACATTTGACAGTGGTGTTAGTCGACCGAGCTAAACTGGCCAACACGTTATGGTCAGCGTTCCTATCTGTGTTGTGTGGACGGTGCCGAAAATCAGACCAAAAAGAGTTAATTCCTTTTGAGACGTCCGTTCGGAATCTCCGGCCAGACCCACGGTGGATGTATCTCCGACGAGGGAGAAGTATGACGTCCGGGTCGAAATACAGCACCGACAGCAGAGGCACAGACTGGAGAAGACGCAGTCGAAGAAGCTCAGCAGCTGGATACTGGAGGAGGCCAGTCGCAGGTTGGATAACGAGCGACAGAAGACTCCAAACAAGCATTAACCAGGCGATTATCCTACCAGTCCACATTGTAGGTGAGGAGGCCAGAGGCAGCTCAGACGTCCAGAGAATAAGCCGGTAAGTTTCAAACGAAACGGAGGTTAGGCTGAAGCTAAATGCATACACAGCATATACAGCCACGCAGAGATGTCAACAAAATGGCAAAAAAAAAAAAAAAAATACCCACAAAATCACATAGTCTAGTTACCGGCGAGCAGCGGCGACCAGTCCCGCCAGCGTTCACTCAAACCGGAAGTTTAAGTCCTTAAGTCCTTACACTGGCTCCCGGATAAGTTTACGGCAGATTTCAAAATCCTCCTTTTAATTTATAAAGCCTAAAATGGCCAAGGCCCTACTTATTTACCTGAACTTGTCATTACTTACAGTTCAGAGTGCACATTAAGATCTCAAAATGTCAGTTTGCTTATGATTCCAAGGATTAATAAAATAACAGTTGGAGGTCGAGCTTTTAGTTACAAGCTGTGGAATGGTCTACCTGGTACAATAAGAGATGCCCCTTCAGTCTCAGCTTTTAAATCCAAGTTGAAGACTCACTACTTCAGTTTAGCATATCCTGAGTAGAGCTGCTAATTAGCTGTGCAGACTGCATCTGCATTGTTAGTCATTAGTACTAAAAACATAAGTATTATAATATTTTAAAACTGTTACTCACCCTCCCCTATTCTATTCCTCTTCTCAGTATCCTCATGTGGTAGTTGGTGCCACTGCTCTACTGCCAAGTTGTTTGCCTGCCTATGGAAAAGTCATCTCTGATAAAGGAGCACTGGAATCATTGGGTAGAAGTTTCCTGCCATCAGATTGACTGACCCAGCACTGACTCAGCTGTAGAATGGACAAGGAGGCGAGAAACAGGCTGAGGTGTCCAGGACTCTGATTGTGTCTGGCATTTTTTGACTCCTTTTCTACAATCTGGCTGTGATTCTACCATTAACTGATGGACAGATATTGTTGAATTTCATTTATGTTAATTAGTTTCTACTTGGTGTTTGATGTATTTGAACACATGTGCATCTTTATGTGTGATAGTTCTGTAATTTGTGAGTGGTATAATCTATTCTTGCATTTTGTGTTGTACTTTGTACTATTGTGTTGCATTTCTGTGTTGGCAAGAACAGATTGACCACGTAGTTCTGTGAAAAGGGTTACAGGTACTTGTGTTCTGTTTTGTGTGTTGTATTTACACCATTTTTTGGCACCCATTGTACACACAACCTTTCTGGAAAGGGGTCTCTCTAAATTGTCTTTCCCAAAAATTCTTTCAGTGTTTTGTATCTGTACATTTTTATTTTGGTTTATTATCTAATTTTCTAATTCAAAACTTTGTATTTCCTGTATTTATCTTTAGTACTTTAGTGTTGTACCGTGTTAGCCATTATGAATGTAGTGAAAAGTCAAGCAAAATGACACCTTTTATTGGCTAACTAAAAAGATTACAATATGCAAACTTTCGAGGCAACTCAGGCCCTTTCTTCAGGCAAGGGTAATCTCATCGACCCCACTCCAGTTTACTTACCATCTGAACTGCTCCACTGATGATGCTATCTTTCATACATTGCATGCTGTATTGTCTCACCTGAACACAAGGGACACGTATGTCAGAATGCTGTTTGTGGATTTCAGCTCAGCATTCAACAAGATCATCCACCCGCTGTTGGTGAGGAAACTCTCTCTGCTGGGCCTTGGCACTACACTATGTAACTGGATTCTGGACTTTTTGAGAGAAAGTCCACAGTCAATGCCCATTAGCAGGAGAACATCAAACACCATCAGGCTGACCACAGATGTCCCTCAAGGCTGCGTGCTGAGCCCATTATCTGAGCCCATTATTTTACATGCTGCTCACCTACAACTGCACCACTTAGTATGACTCCAATGTCATCGTCAAGTCTGTGGATGATACAACTATTGTGGGCCTCATCAGCAATGATGATGACACATCCTACAGGAAGATGAACATCTGGTGAGGTAGCACAGTTAAAATAGTCTCTAAATGTTGATAAAAGAAAATTGATGTTTGTTGATTTCAGGATAACATTGGCTGACTATTCCCCACTGTTCATCAATGGCTCTGCTGTGCGTATATTTCTGATGACCTCTCCTGGGCAATCAATACCAACTCTGCTGTCAAAAAGGCACAACACCTCTTTTTTTCTGTGAAGACTGAAGTGAATCAGCTTGCCACAACCCATTCTTACCACCTTTTACAGAAGAACTGTAGAGAATGTCCTGACAAAGTATATCACTGTGTGGTTGGGGAACAACAAAGCTCATGAGCAATTGATAATACAGCACATAGTGAGCGCAGCTGAGAGGATCATCGGTTTCTCCCTCTCCTCGATCCAAAACATTTTTCAGACACACTGTCTGTGTAGAGCCTCTGCCATTGTAAAATATATCTCTCACCCATCATATACACTGTTTGACCTCCTGCCATTAGGCAGAAGATACTGCAGCATCAGGACCAGTACAGCCAGGTTCCATAATAGTTTCTTTCCCCAGATTATCAGACTTCTGTACTCTTACATATTACCAAGCACTATATATTCCTATAACATTTACACTCTGCACTTTACTATGGACTTGAGCTTGATAGGCCCGTGTTTTTTTTTTATTTGTTACTTTATATTATTGCACTGGTTTTGGTAATGTTATAGTGTATGGTAAATGTTTGTTGATTTCTTTTTATGCACCTGGGACTGTAAGGAACATAATTTTGTTCAACCATATACTATGTATGTGGATGAAAGACAATAAAGTTCAGTTGAGTAGAGTTGAACTGGCACAGTTTGCTCAGAAGGAGTGAGTCAAACTACCTGTTGACAGGTGTAGAAGTCTCATTGAGTGCTACAGGAATTACTTGTTTGCAGTGTTTGTCTCAAAGTTTGTAAAACAAAATATTAGATTAAGGATCACATCATTTTTGCCCATTCTATTTTCATTTGTGTTATTCTTTGAAATATTTTGTTGAATCAAAACACTAATGCAAAGTCTGAGTTTTATCAAATACGGAATGAACAATGATGGGTGGCAATTACTTTTGTCAGTTTCAAGTTGTTTTAGAGACAAATATGGGTTCTTCTGTTTTCATGGAGAATTGCCCACAAATTTGTCCATGTCTGTAGACCACTCTCATCATCCTCTCCTTACTTGTACAGGTGAAGCTGGTCCTCCTTTATCAGGGACAAGTGGCTGATGTGATGTTTCCTGAAGAAGAAGGAAATACAAAGAACCTACAGAGCAGATATTTGCTCTTTGTAGGGTTCTCTTGTTTTAAGAAGACGATGTTGTTTCTCCTCCTGCTCTGTGGTTTCCTTTGCTCCTCACAATCCCTCACTACCCAAGACCTAATTGCATAAAAAAAAAATTTCAATGATTCTTTCAGTTTTGTAAACACACACAAAAATTATACTGAACTAAAAAGGAATAGCTGAGAAAATACATTGATCTGTACTTTTTTTAACTAACAAGGATTATCTCATTAAGATACTCTGTCTTATTTGCTAAAAACTGGCCTTAGCATAATACATACAATGTAAACATTATCATATATTTAATACTAAGATCTCCAAGTACCTATTTAAAACTGTGCATACATAGTTTAATGATTTTATGTTTTATAACAATTTGGTTGACATTTTTTAATGTTATTTTGTGTTTTAACTTTATTTGTAAATGTTTAAAAGCACTTTGAGCTTGTGGCCTCATAAGTAGAAGTGAACCTTATAAGGATTAATTGAAATTATATTGAGAGACAAAGATATTGTATGCAGATTCAAAATTTGCTTTCCATTAAATGTAATTCTGTAATTTTATAAATTAATTATCAAAATGAGCAAATATGTTAAAATATTATTTTTGTGTTAACTTTTAAACATTATAATTTTTTTTAAGGATTATAATTTACATTTTTTCTTAAAGGAATTCCTCGGAAATGTGTGGGGAGTATAGAGCAGTGCAATCTCAAATGCAGTTGACAGTTGATATGTAGTATGATTTATGAGGTTTAATCAAGTGTCTATTTATACCCATCTACATTTCCACAGACTCATGCCTGTTTCATTTGTGGAAAGCACAACATTTTGACTATTTTACTTTTGTGCTTAATTAGAATGTCAGTTTGAATGTCAGTATGTTATACATTTGGTTCATTGAGATGAAATTTAAACAATTTTCCTTGCTTTAATTTGATTATTTTTGTAACAGAGAGACGGCAAAATGCTTCTGCCCATTTAGAATCACTTTATTGTTTCTGTATCCCAAATATGTTTTATTACTGTGTTTTCCTTGTAGTTATTGTAATTGGAAATATGGATATAATATTTATATATATTATCCCCCTTCCTGTGGTCCCACCACCTGCAGGAGGAATAGGGGCCAGGAGCAACATGACCTGGGCAGTGGTCAAAAGCAGAGACCTTGGTAGACTGGAATCCAGACACAAAATCTGACTTTTGGAACATGGAATGTCACCTCTCTTGGGGGGAGCTGGAGTTGGTGGATGAGGTGAAGAGCTACCAACTAGATGTAGTTGGGCTCATGTCCACCCACTTGCTTGGTTCCCCTGTCAGAGAAAACTCAACCAGGTTATAGTACTGATGTGCCAGAAGTACTCCTGGGTTCAACTTAAAAAGGAGCCCTTCACCTTCCCCAGGCGAGCAACAGTCAGGAGTGGAGTTGGGCAAATCTCCAATGGGAGGAATGAAAGAGAATGAAAAACAACTAATAAATAAAAAAGAAGAATGAGAAAGAATTAATAAAGAAGAAAATAAAGAATTGGTAAAATGATGAAAATAAAATAGTTAATTTGAGGTCAGAACTGTAGTTGGGTCAAGGGATTGAGAGTTGAGACTCCTTCCCCAGCAGTCACTTTATAGAAATATAAATAACAAGCTGGTTATGTTTGCAGATGATATCAGAGTAGGTGGAAGAGTAGATAATGTAGAATCAGCTAAATTGCTGTCAAGGAACTTGGACAACATACAGGCTTGGACAGATTTGTAACAGATGACATTTGATGTAAGTAAACATGAAGTATTACATGTAGGAAGGAGAAATGTTAGATTTGAACACATAATGGTAAGTCTAAATCATGAAAGCACTCTTTTTGAGAAGGATATAAGAGTCAAATTAACTCATCACTATCTACATTCAGAAAGCATAAAGAAGTGACCAATAAAGTTAATAGGATGTTTTACATTTACATTTACTTATTTGGCTGACACCTTTATCTAAGACAACTTACAACATTTATAATACCATTGGTTACATTTCTTTCTGTTTTTCAATTGGAGCACTGACAGGACAAGTTACTTGCTCATGGTCATACAGTGTCAGTAGTGGGATCTGAACCAGGTGCCTGAATAAATGACCATGTCATCCAGGTAGGCGGCACTGTAGGCGGCTCTGGGTTCACCAAGTTTAACAATGGCTGATTTGGTGAAACCACTGCTTCATTCTAATTAATATTAAGACTATATGATGACCTAATCATAGTTTACTAGTATAGTATCTAAACACTTGTGCAGGAAACATCAAACATAAGTTTTTTAACTAGTTTTTAACTATAGTATTTATATTTTTATTTAAATATATCATATTTGCTGCTTCTGGAAAAAACAAATATGGAAGAGGGTTCTCACTAATTCTGTTCATTAAGGAAAACTTATTTTGATCCTTTCATTTGGGCTTTTATATGCCATTGCTGGTGAAAGTGTAAATCTTATGGCTGAATTTCAAGCAAACCCCTGAGTTTGATACTGTGGAAAAATGGGAGCTTCTAGTGGGTGGTAGGCAATAAAATAAGCATCCTTGAAAAAGTTGGATTGGCACACGAATTGTAATTGAAGTGGCCATCCTCTGGACAGAGAGACAAGTGAGAAATAGAGAGAAAGTAAAGCTATGCTGGGAATTGTGAATTTTAAAATGACGAAAAGCACTACAGATGCCAGGAAGACCTGACCCTTTAAGAGCTATTATGTAGTATGTAAAAGGGAAGACAATTTTGAAGCAATTCAAACCGTTAGACAAGAAGAAAGGAACTGTTTAGTGGTATTGGTTTTCTCTTTGCTTCATTTGGTACTTCAATTCTATTTTCTCATCATACCTATCCTATCAAGGATGCTTTTCTTGTTATATCATATATAAATCAGCATCCTTAAAGGCCCTGTCAACAAATAACCTTTAACTGGATTATTGGGTTTTAGAATGTTAAGTAAATTGCTAACTCAGCCATAGGGGATGCAAACCCAGCCACAGGGGATGTACAAACCGGAGTATTTCTTCAAGTTAATCCCAAGCCCAGATAAATGGGAAGGACATCCAGTGTAAAATTTTAGTCAGATCAATATGAAGACAATATACAGTAGATTCCCATACTGGATCAGTCAAGAGCTGGGTTAACAATGGCCGCCAGCAGTGCTGTTAGCCAACAGGGTGCTAGGGGAAATTGGGTTATATTGGCCAAAGGAGAAGAAGACGGGAAAAACGTTTCCAGAGGCAGGAGGAGATGTGGAAGGTTAGGAGAGTGGAAGTAAGGTTAGGAACTTTGATCGTTGGCAGTGTGACTGGTAAAGGGAGACAATTAGCCGATATGATGGAGAGAAGAAAAGTGAATATACTCTATTGTGTGTGCAAGAGACCAGATGGAAGGGGAATAAAGCCAGGTGTATCAGAGGTGGGTTCAAATTGTTCTACCTTGGTGTGGATGGGAGGAGAAATGGGGTAAGGGTTATCCTGAAGGAACAGTATGTCAAGATGTTTTGGAGGTGAAAAGAGTGGTGGACACAGTGTTGATTCTAAAGTTGGAAATTGAAAGTGTTATGATGAATTAGTGCACATGACCCATAAGTTGGGTGTGGGCGATGAATGAGAAAAAAGATTTCTGGAGTGAGTTGGATGAAGTAGTGGACATTGTACCCAAGTGAGAGAGAGCAATGATTGGAGCAGATTTCAATGAACATTTTGGTGAAAGGAACAGAGGGGATGAGGAGGTGATGGGTAGGTATGGTAGGCAGAAGGTCATATGATAGTAGATTTTTCAAAAGGAAGGACATGGCTGTGGTGAATATATATTTTAATAAGATGGAGGAAAACAGGGTGACATACAAGGATGGAGAAAAATGCTCACAGGTGGTTTATATCATATGTAGGAGGGTCAGTCTGAAAGATATCGGAGACTGCAAAGTGTTGGCAGTGGAAAGCATAATTAGGAAGTGTAGGATAGTGGTCTGTAGGATGACACTAAGGATAAAGAAAAGGAGGAGAGCGAGGGTGGAGCCAAGGATCAAATTGTGGAAGTTGAAAAAGGAAGACTGTAAGGTGGAGTTAAGAGATGAGGTAAGACAGAAACTAGGTGACAGTGAAGAGTTATCAGATAGCTAGGCAACTAGATCAGAAGTAGTAAAAGGTGCTTGGTGTGACATCTGGACAGAGAAAAGAGGACAAAGAAACCCTGTGGCAGAATGGGGAAGTACAGGAGAGTATACAGAGGAAGAGGTTGACGAATAAGAAGTAGAATAGTCAGGGAGATGAAGAATGTAGATAGGAGTACAAGGAGATAAGGCATAAGGTGAAGAGAGAAGTGGTGAAGGCTAAAGATAAGGTGTATGATGAATTGTATGAAAAGTTGGAAACTAACAAGTGAAAAAAGAACCTGCACTGATTGGATAGACAGAGGCTAGACTGAGCTGGGAAAGATGTGCAGCAGGTTAGGGTAATAAAGGATAAAGATGGAAACGTACTCACAGAATAACAACAACAACAACAACATTAATTTATATAGCACATTTTCATACAAAAAGTAGCTCAAAGTGCTTTACATAATGAAGAAAAGAAAAATAAGAAATTAAAATAAGACAACATTAGTTAACATAGAAAAGGAGTAAGGTCTGATGGCCAGGGTGGACAAAAAAAAAAAAAAAAAACTCCAGAAAGCTGGAGAAAAAAATAAAATCTGTAGGGGTTCCAGGCCACGAGACCACCCAGTCCCCTCTGGGTATTCTACCTAACAGAAATGAAATAGTCCTCTTTGTAGTTAGGGTTCTCACGGAGTCACTTGATGCTGATGGTCATACAGATTTCTGGCTTTTAATCCATCCATCATTGTTGGAACATCATGGTGCTTTGAGTAGATGGTGGTGGCTTCCACCACCAAAAGGACACCGGAAAAGGAAACAGAAGAGAGAGTAGGGGTTAGTACAGATTTTAGAGCCACCATGAATAGTTATTATAATGAATTGGATATACAGAGTATCAGGATTTAAATTACAGTAAAGTTATGAGAAGGCCATGTTAAAGTAATGTGTTTTCAGCAGTTTTTTAAAGTGCTCCACTGTATTAGCCTGGCGAATTCCTATTGTCAGGCTATTCCAGATTTTAGGTGCATAACAGCAGAAGGCCGCCTCACCACTTCTTTTAAGTTTTGCTCTTGGAATTCTAAGGAGACACTCAGTTGAGGATCTGAGGTTACGATTTGGAATATAAGACGTTAGACATTGCGATATATAAGATGGGGCGAGATTATTTAAGGCTTTATAAACCATAAGCAGAATTTTAAAGTCAATCCTGAATGACACAGGTAACCTGTGTAGTGACATCAAAACTGGAGAGATGTGCTCGGATTTTCTTTTCCTGGTAAGGATTCTAGCAGCTGCATTCTGCACTAGTTGCAAACGATTTATGTCTTTTTTGGGTAGTCCTGAGAGGAGTGTGTTACAGTAATCTAGTTGACTGAAAACAAACGCGTGAACTAATTTCTCAGCATCTTTCAATGATATAAGAGGTCTAACTTTTGCTATGTTTCTTAAATGAAAAAATCCTAGTGATCTGATTAATATGCAATTAAAATTTAGATTACAGTCAACAGTTACCCCTAAGCTTTTTACCTCCGTTTTGACTTTTAATCCTAATGCATCCAGTTTATTTCTAATAGCCTCATTGTATCCATTATTGCCAATCAATAAGATTTCAGTTTTCTCTTTATTTAACTTGAGAAAGTTACTATTCATCCATTCTGAGATACAAGTTAGACATTGTGTTAGTGAATCAAGAGAATCAGGGTCATCAGGTGCAATTGATAAATACAGCTGTGTGTCATCAGCATAGCTGTGGTAGCTCACGTTGTGCCCTGAGATAATCTGACCTAGTGGAAGCATGTAGATTGAGAAGAGCAGCGGACCCAGGATAGAGCCTTGTGGAACACCATATAGGATATCATGTGTCTTTGAGTTGTAATTACCACAACTAATAAAGAATTTTCTCTCTGCCAGGTAGGATTCAAACCAATTTAAGATGCTGCCAGAGAGGCCCACTCATTGACTAAGGCGATTTCTAAGAATATTGTGATCAATGGTGTCAAATGCGGCACTCAGATCTAGGAGGATAAGAACAGATAAATGGCCTCTGCCTGCATTTACCCGCAAATCATTTACTACTTTAACGAGTGCAGTTTCTGTGCTGTGATTTGTTCTAAAACCTGACTGAAATTTATCAAGAATAGTATGTTTATTGAGGTGGTCATTTAACTGCATAATGACTGCTTTCTCTAGAATTTTACTTAAGAAAGGCAGGTTAGAGATGGGTCTAAAGTTTTCAAGAACAGAGGGGTCGAGATTATTTTTCTTTAGGGGTTTAACTACAGCAGTCTTAAGACAGTCTGGGAAGACCCCCTGTATCTAATGACGAATTTACTATATCAAGAACATTATCAAATAGCACGCCCGATACTTCTTTGAAAAAATTTGTTGGTATTGGGTCAAGGATGCAGGTGGAGGGTTTCATTTGAGAAATTAATTTATGTAAATCAGGTAAATCTATCCTAGTGAAAGAGTTTAATTTGTTTATAATGGAATACTGGGGTTTAGGAGGATCCTTAGTATTGGGGAGATATACTATGTTATTTCTAATATCATTAATTTTTTGATTGAAAAATACAGCAATAGCCTCACAGGTTTTACTGGAAGTACTTAGGAGGCATTCCTTTGAGTTACCTGAGTTTAGCAGATGATCAATTGTAGAGAATAAGATTCTGGGATTACTAGCATTGTTATTTATAATCTTAGAGAAATAGCAGCGCCTCTCAAGACGGACTGTGTTATTGTATTCTGTTATTTTAACTTTTAATATTTCATAGTGGATAGTTAGTTTAGTCTTCCTCCATTTACTCTCAGCTCTATGGCATGTTCTCTTTAAATCAGACACTCTTTGGGTCTTCCATGGTATAACAATGCTAGAAAATTTTTTAACTGTCTTTTCAGGTGCAACTATGTCAACAGCAGCTCTCACCTTAGTATTAAATCTTTCCACCTTACTATTTACATTACCCTCGCTATTACAGTTGGTACTATAAACAGACTGATTGCTTAGAATGTTTGTAAGTTTTAAAGCCGCTGATGAGTCAAAGAAGCGTTTTTTAATAATATGCTTCTCATGAGTGTTTTCTATCATTATTTGTATATTAAAAAGTAGAAGAAAATGGTCTGATAGACCCGTATCAATGACCTGCTTTATATCAACTTTTAGTCCTTTAGTAATCACTAAGTCTAACGTATGACCTGCTTTATGTGTAGGCTGATTAACGAGCTGTCTCAAATCGAAAGAGTCCAGGAGGACATACCTGTGGAAGCATGGAGGTGTTTAGGAGAGATGACAGTGGAGTTGTTTAATGAAATCTTGGAAAGTAAGAATTAAGTAGTCATTTTTAAATATGTTGCTATCTAAAGGTGAAAAATACCCAGAATCATATGGTTCCTTCTATCAAGTCATTTCCCTAACACTGCTTATGGAGAGTCAGTTCAGCTGAGAAAATGCAATAGCTCTCTTACTCGAGGATAAAGATGTAAACACGCTGAAATTTTTGTAATTAAGACCAAATGTGTTATTACATTAAAATGTTTAAATTGTAAAATTTTAATTGTAAATTATGTTCATTGAAAATTTGGTGATAAAAAACATGTATTTTTATTTCATGAGCAAAATATATTTTTGTCCTGAGCTTCATTTATAAGTATAATGTATTAAAAATGCAACCATTCCAACTCAAATTGAATTTTTTTTTCAAAAATTTTTGTGAGAAATAAGTTTTGTCCAGCAGGATAACTTGTTTTTATAGTTGCCAGCACAACAAAATGATAATGGTTTTTGATTGTGAATCTTGTGCCATTATAAAATAATGGATTATTTAAATTTGAATGACATATAATCAGTACTCTAATTTTTAATTCAAAGTTGTGTTGTGGCAGCACCACAATGTTAAAAGAGTTTAAAAATAGTATTTACACAACATACCACAGTAAAAACAGATTATTATTCACTTGATACCCTTGAGAACTTTTTCTCCTTTCTTTGTTAATGGCAATCATCATTTACTAATGATTTTAAAAGTTTTATATATGAAAGTGATATTATATTTAACTGAATTTCATCAAATAAGAGGTAATAATTGGAAAATAAAAAATATATTTTTATTTGGTTTGAGTATGTTTATCATGTAATAAGAAACATTGGTGATATAAAGCTCAACAATTTTAGCACAGATAAACATTACATAACTTTTCCAAACACACTTAATGAAATTCAGGATGATGAAAAGCACAAGCCTATCCTGAAGCAAGACAGAAACATCCCATCCTGAGCCAGTTTAGAATCACCAATTAACCTAACTCACATGAGGGAGGAGCCCAGTTTGTCCCAGAGGAAAGCCCAAGAATGTGCATGCGCCATGTAATCCTCTATGCACCCTACATGGCAAAAACAAACCAAAATAATGCAATGTTGGGTGTTACTTTATATAATTTGGAACTTCTGTACAATAAGATAATTTCTGAGAGTTCTTCATCTTGCTCCTCCATTTAGATAGATAGATAGGTAGATAGATAGATAGATAGATAGATAGATAGATAGATAGATAGATAGATAGATAGATAGATAGATAGATAGATAGATAGATAGATAGATAGATAGATACTTTATTAATCCCAAGGGGAAATTCACATACTCCAGCAGCACCTTACTGATAAAAAAAAACAATATTAAATTAAAGATTGATAATAATGCAGGTAAAAAACAGACAATATCTTTGTATAATGTTAATGTTTACCCCCCCGGGTGGAATTGAAGAGTCGCATAGTTTGGGGGAGGAACGATCTTCTCAGTCTATCAGTGGAGCAGGACATTGACAGCAGTCTTTTGCTGAAGCTCCTCTGTCTGGAGATGACACTGTTTAGTGGATGCATTGGATTTTCCATAATTGATAGGAGCCTGCTGAATGCTCGTCGCTCTGCCACAGATGTCAAACTGCCCAGCTCCATGCCAACAATAGAACCTGCCTTCCTCACCAGTTTGTCCAGGCGTGAGGCGTCTTTCTTCTTAATGCTGTCTCCCCAGCACACCACCGCGTAGAAGAGGGCGCTCGCCACAACCGTCTGATAGAACATCTGCAGCATCTTATTGCAGATGTTGAAGGACGCCAGCCTTCTAAGGAAGTATAACTGGCTCTGTCCTTTCTTACACAGAGCATCAGTATTGGCAGTCCAGTCTAATTTATCATCCAGCTGCGCTCCCAGGTATTTATAGGACTGCACCATCTGCACACAGTCACCTCTGATGATCACGGGGTCCATGAGGGGTCTGGGCCTCCTAAAATCCACCACCAGCTCCTTGGTTTTGCTGGTGTTCAGGTGTAGGTGGTTTGAGTCGCACCATTTAACAAACTCATTGATTAGGTCCCTATACTCCTCCTCCTGCCCACTCCTAATGCAGCCCACGATAGCAGTGTCATCAGCGAACTTTTCCACATGGCAGGACTCCGAGTTGTATTGGAAGTCCGATGTATATAGGCTGAACAGGACCGGAGAAAGTACAGTCCCTTGTGGCGCTCCTGTGTTGCTGACCACAATGTCAGATGTGCAATTCCCAAGATGCACATACTGAGGTCTGTCTTTAAGATAGTCCACAATCCATGCCACTAGGTATGAATCTACTCCCATTTCTGTCAGCTTGTCCCTAAGGAGCAGAGGTTGGATTGTGTTGAAGGCACTAGAGAAGTCTAGAAACATAATTCTTACAGCACCACTGCCTCTGTCCAAGTGGGAGAGGGATCGGTGTAGCATATAGATGATGGCATCCTCCTCTCCCACCTTCTCCTGGTATGCAAACTGCAGAGGATCGAGGGCGTGTTGAACCTGTGGTCTCAGGTGGTGAGCAGCAGCCTCTCCATGGTCTTCATCACATGTGATGTCAAAACAACAGGCTGGAAGTCATTCAGCTCACTTGGATGTGATACCTTTGGGACTGGGGTGATGCAAGATGTTTTCCAAAGCCTCGGGACTCTCCCCTGTTCCAGGCTCAGGTTGAAGATGCGCTGTAGAGGACCCCCCAGCTCCGATGCACAGACCTTCAGCAGTCGTGGCGATACTCCATCTGGACCCGCTGCTTTGCTGGCACAAAGTCTCCTCAGCTCTCTGCTCACTTGCGCTGTTGTAATTATGGGTGGGGATGTCTCTCCTATGCTGGTATCAGCAGAAGGATTTGTGGAGGGTGCAGTACTCCGAGGTAAGAGTGAGAGTGGTTTAGGGTGGTCAAACCTGTTAAAGAAGTTGTTCATTTGGTTTGCTCTCTTCACGTCTCTCTCAATGGTGGTACCCCGCTTCGAGCTGCAGCCAGTGATGATCTTCATCCCATCCCACACTTCCTTCATGCTGTTATTCTGCAACTTCTGCTCCAGCTTTCTCCTGTACTGCTCCTTCGCCGCCCTGAGCTGGACTTGGAGTTCCTTCTGCACGCGCTTGACCTCATGCTGATCACCGCCTTTGAAAGCCCTTTTCTTCTGGTTCAAAAGGCCTTTGATGTCACTTGTAATCCATGGCTTGTTGTTAGCATAGCAGCGTACAGTTCTTACTGGAACTACAATGTCCATACAGACGTTGATGTAGTCAGTGCAGTCAACAACTTCCTCAATGTTCTCACTATGTGATCCCTGCAGGATATCCCAGTCTGTAGTTCCAAAACATTCTCTCAGAGCCTTCTCTGCCTCCGGGGTCCACTTCCTGAATGATCGTGTAGTTGCAGGTAGGACCCTCACTTTTGGTTTGTAGTGAGGCTGAAGCAGAACCAGGTTATGATCTGCTTTCCCAAGCGCAGGCAGCGGGGTGGCGCTGTATGCGTCTTTAACGTTTGCATACAGTAAATCAATAGTCTTATTTCCCCGGGTGTTACAGTCCACATACTGGGAGAAGGCAGGTAATGTTTTGTCCAGCGTCACATGGTTAAAGTCTCCAGCGATTAGCACAAGCGCCTCAGGGTGCTGCGTTTGTAACTTAGCAACAGCAGAATGGATGATGTCACTCGCTGTCTCCACGTCCGCCCGAGGAGGGATGTACACGATGACAACAATGACGTGTCCAAACTCTCTGGGCAAGTAATACGGACGCAAACTTACAGCCAACAGTTCGATGTCCCTGCAGCAAGTGAAGACTTTGACGTTAACATGTCCAGAGTTACACCACCATGTATTAACATAGAGAATGAGTCCTCCTCCTTTGTGTTTCCCACAGGTACTTGCATCTCTGTCTGCTCTAACTGTGCTAAACCCTGGTAGCTCCACGTTAGCATCTGGGATGGTGGCAGTTAGCCACATTTCGCAAAAGCACAACAGACTGCATTCTCTGTAGGTTCTGACATTTTTCACCAGCGCAGCCAGTTTGTCGACCTTATTTGAGATTGAGTTCAAATTTCCCAGAATCTCAGAAGGCACCGAAGGCTTAAAATGCCACTTTCTCGCAAGCCGCTTCATTTTTAGCTTAGTGCCACGATACCGCTTTCTTACCTCGTCAGGGTAAATAGGGAACCACACCGGCACTGGCATATGTTCTCAGCGCTCGAAGTTGAGTACTTGAATAGACGAGTCTCGGCGTGTAAAAATCCATGCCCACGTTGTAAAAGTAAGTGTGTCCAGGGAACGAATCCACATAAAATAAAGTGATAGGAGTGATCAATAAATAAAAATAGAAAAATAAAAGTAGAAAAGTACACATACATATACAGTCATAACACGGAGCTGCTGAAAAGGCTGCCACTCTTGGCGGCGCCGGAACTAACAGCTCTGTTTACCTCAGTTTGACTCAGGAGCACATACAGTATTACAGTTAATGTAACTCTACAGTATATATTTGAGAACATCAATGCAATACATTAAGTCTTTGCAAATATATTTATTCTTCTGGGCTTGGAAATGATAAGTATGATTGATTTAAATAAAGTACATAAGGTCTTGCCTCCATACTATTTTAGCTGTCTAAAAAGTGCTAGGGAAATTAATTCCCACCTTACTAAAAGTATTAAATCTCTACCGAGACACAGAAGAAAACAGGTTAATTTCTAAATAATTATTTAAGTTAAATATGCTTGGAGATTCCCTCCTTGAACCGCCACCTTATCGTGGTGGAGGGTTGTCCCAATGATCCTAGGAGATCTGTTGTCTGGGGCTTTATGCCCCTCGTAGGGCCACCCAAGGCAAACTGGTCCTAGGTGAGGGATGAGACAAAGAGTGGTTCAACAAACCTTCAATGATGAATCAAAACTTTGGACGACATTTTCTCTTGCCCGGACGTGGGTCACCGGGGCCCCCCTCTGGAGACAGGCCTCCAATGGGGCTTGGCCGGGCACAGCCCGAAGAGGCAACATTGGTCCCCCTTCCCATGGGCTCACCACCTATGGGTGGGGCCAAGGAGGTTGGGTGCAGTGTAAGTTGGGTGGTGGCTGAAGGCGGGGACCTTGGCAGTCTGATCCTCGGCTACAGAAACTGGCTCTTGGGACGTGGAATGTCACCTCTCTGAAGGGGAAGGAGCCTGAGCTAGTGCGTGAGGTCGAGAGGTTACGGCTAGATATAGTCGGACTCACCTCGACGCACAGCTTGGACTCTGAAACCAATCTCCTTGAGAGGGGCTGGACTTTCTACCACTCTGGAGTTGCCTCCAGTGAGAGGCGCCAAGCGGGTGTGGGCATACTTATTGCCCCCCAACTTGGAGCCTGTTCATTGGGGTTTACCCCGGTGGACGAGAGGGTAGCCTCCCTCCACCTTCGGGTGGGGGGACGGGTCCTAACTGTTGTTTGTGCGTATGCACCGAACAGCAGTTTGGAGTACCCACCCTTTTTGGAGTCCCTGAAGGGGTGCTAGAGGGCATACTTTCTGGGGATTCCCTCGTTCTGCTGGGAGACTTCAATGCTCACGTGGGCAATGACAGTGAGACCTGGAAGGGCGTGATTGGGAGGAATGGCCCCCCCCGATCTGAACCCGAGTGGTGTTTTGTTATTGGACTTCTGTGCTCGTCACAGATTGTCCATAACGAATACCATGTTCAAGCATAGGGATGTTTATATGTGCACTTGGCACCAGGACACACTAGGCCTCAGTTCGATGATTGACTTTGTGATCGTGTTGTCGGACCTGCGGCCACATGTCTTGGACACTTGGGTGAAGAGAGGGGCGGAGCTGTCAACTGATCACCACCTGGTGGTGAGTAGGCTTCAATGGTGGGGGAGGATGCCGGTCAGGCCTGGTAGGCCCAAACGTGTTGTGAGGGTCTGCTGGGAACGTCTGGCAGAGTCCCCTGTCAGAAGTAGCTTCAACTCCCACCTCCGGCAGAACTTCGACCACATCCCGAGGGAGGTGGGGGACATTGAGTCTGAATAGGACATGTTCCGTGCCTCTATTGTTGAGGAGGCTGACCAGAGCTGTGGCCGTAAGGCGGTCGGTGCCTGTCTTGGTGGCAATCCCCGAACTCGTTGGTGGACACCAGCGGTGAGGGATGCTGTGAAGCTGAAGAAGGAGTCCTACAGGACCTTTTTGTCCTGTGGGACTCTGGAGGCAGCTGATAGGTACCAGCAGGCTAAGTGGAATGCGGCTTTGGTGGTTGCTGAGGCAAAAACTCGGCGTGGGAGGAGTTTGGGGAGGCCATGGAGAACGACTTTCAGACGACTTCGAGGAGATTTTGGTCCACCATCCGGCGTCTCAGGATGGGGAGGTAGTGCAGTGTCTTTTCGACTCTGCATCAGTCTGTTGTGGTGAAAAAGGAGCTGAGCCTACCCTCACCTATGGTCATGAGCTATGGGTAGTGACCGAAAGAACGAGATCGCAAATACAAGCGGCTGAAATGAGTTTCCTCCGCAGGGTGTCTGGGCTTTCCCTTAAAGATAGGGTGAGAAGCTCAGTCATTCGGGAGGGACTCAGAGTAGAGCCGCTGCTCCTCCCCATCGAGAGGAGTCAGATGAGGTGGCTCGGGCATCTGATCAGGATGCCTCCTGGATGCCTTCCTGGTGAGGTGTTCCGGGCACGTCTAACCGGGAGGATTCCCTGGGGAAGACCCAGGACATGCTGGAGGGACTATGTCTCTCGGCTGGCCTGGGAACGCCTTGGGATTCTCCCGGAAGAGCTAGAAGAAGTGTCCGGGAGAGAGGGAAGTCTAGGCATCTCTGCTCAAGCTGCTGCCCCCACAACCCGATCTAGGATAAGCGGAAGAGGATGGATGGATGGATGGATGGATGTTTGGAGATAAAGTTTGTGAAGTATATTGGAAATCTTGATCTTCTAAATGTATTTAGTAAAACTCGTTGCATTTAAAGAATAGCTTAAAGCTTCTGTCTGGTGATTTCTCTGCTTCTTCAGAAATCTGTGGTCTTATGGATTTTAATTTTGACTTATTAGTTGATTTAATGCATTTGTACAGGTTGACTTTTGCATCTAATGAAATTAATGTATAATTAAAAGCAAGTAATTTATCTCAAATTTACTTAGATGCATTGAATTAGATTTACGTTCCACAGTGTATCATTACTAAGAATTACAAATCCATCCATCCATCCATCCATCCATTTTCCAACCCACTAAATCCAAACACAGGGTCACGGGGGTCTGCTGGAGCCAATCCCAGCCAACACAGGGCACAAGGCAGGAACTAATCCCGGGCAGGGTGCCAACGCATTACAAATCTCTAACCATTAATTAACTATTAAAATATTGTGTCAGGGAATTAAATATATATATATACATGCACAAAACCCCAGATCTTCAATGACCCAAAGTTGCAGGTTTTTTTTTTAATATCTCTAAGAAACATATAGTAGTTTTTGTTATTTCTCTACCTAAAAAAAGCATAAGCAAAAAGTATACATTAACATTTTTCAAGTCAAAAAAGGTTTTGAATAGATGAGTATGGTTTATATTTTGATTGTCTATAGTTTATACATTTAAAAGTGTTAAACGTATTGCAACAACTTTATACATAAAATAATGTACATAGTTGTGCTAATATTATACAGTACTTTTATTTTCACACAACTTAGTAGAGCAAAGTTAAAAGAAGACCTGACATTGTATAGAAATTTCTGAAAGATTTTTAAATTCAAATGATTTTTATACAGTCAACTTGCCATCAATAGACTCAGAGTAATGTCTTTGGTCTTTTGTTTTATCTAATCATTCTGTGGTTCAGTAAGCTAAAGGGGGTGAAAATATTCACAACCTCATATCAACTGCAAGCCTGATTAGAGGCGAAATACTTTTCAAGAAATTGAATTATATAATATTAGTAATATTAGTAGAATTACAGGTGGAGGATTCCTAATCTGAAATTACAAAATTCAAAATACTTAAAAATCAGAAAATCTTCGATCACCGATAAAATTTTACATCTGACCTCATTTGCCAATGTGTCACCCCCTCTATTTTTTTTTTTTTTTACTAAAATGTGGATGTAAATAACACATGAGCTAGTATTACCATTAACAACCAATTTCTTTAATCCCACTTTGAATGTTGAATCACAGGTACATTACCAAAGGTTGAAAGGAGCAATAACGTCTGTAGGACTCTTCTAAAATGCTGTACAAGAAGGAAAATAACTGGGAAGATAACACCTGCATGGCACAAAAAAAATAAATATATTGTATAAAATTACATGAAACATAAATAAATTTCATGTTTAGACTTGGGCCCCATCCCCAAGATATCTCATTACATAAATGCCAATAGTCCAAAATCCAAAAATATCTGAAATACTTCTGGTCCCAGGCATTTCAGATTAGGAATGCTCAACTTATATATCATTTTACTGCTTCTGGTGATTGTTCTTCCTGCTGTGTTTTGAATTAACTGTAAAATAACAATCAGCATGACCACATTTTAAGTAAACCTTCAAAGCAATAATTTTCCTTAATACAAGGTAATCAATTAGCTATTTTATAACCTACATTATCTGCAATCATTTTTTATGTGACAGTATTTCTAAACTGAAAAAATGTAAAAGTTTTATTGTTCTTGTTTA
Source organism: Erpetoichthys calabaricus (assembly GCF_900747795.2). Taxonomy (NCBI): domain Eukaryota; kingdom Metazoa; phylum Chordata; class Cladistia; order Polypteriformes; family Polypteridae; genus Erpetoichthys; species Erpetoichthys calabaricus. The sequence goes on along the minus strand of NC_041400.2, from coordinate 86,531,017 downwards.
AGGGGTCCATGGGTGCCAAATTTAATGAAGGGGCAATAATAATAGGCTCAAACATAAATAGTAATCCAACAATAACAAACAACAAATAAATAAATAAATGTAATAATAATCCTGGGCGGCACAGTGACAAAGTGGTAGCACTGCTGCCTTGCAGTAAGGAGACCTGAGTTCGCTTCCCGGGTCCTCCCTGCATGGAGTTTTCATGTTCTCCCCATGTCTGCGTGAGTTTCCTCCGGGTGCTCTGGTTTCCTCCCACAGTCCAAAGACATGCAGGTTAGGTGGATTTGTGATCCTAAATTGTCCCTAGTATGTACTTGGAGTATGGGTGTGTGTGTGTGTGCCCTGCGGTGGGCTGGCGCACTGCCTGGGGATTTGTTCCTGCCTTGAGCCCTGTGTTGGCTGGGATTAGCTGTAGCAGACCCCCGTGACCCTGTGTTAGGATATAGCGGGTTGGAGAATGACTGACTGACTGAATAATAATCCTTGAACTGGCACAGCACAGTAGACACAAACATGGCAAAATAAAATAAAGCAATCAACACGGCACCAGGATTGCAAATCGAGGCTTTAAATGCTTTGCTGAAGGCTGGTCTAATTCAAAATGTAAGTATCTATTAACATTTTGATTGCATGGTAAAAGTTAAGTTGTATCTCATTGAGTCTGCCTAGGCGTGATGTACGATATAACTCATATCTCAGTATCACAGCCAGCTTGCTGGTGAGCCTTGCTGTCGCATCTCTGTTTTCTGCTATAATGCTGTCATCTAGTGCATGCATGTCAAACACACAGCCCCCGGGCCGCATGCGACCCGCAACAGAAATCTGTGTGGCCCGCATGACAGATCATAGTTAGCACTGAACTTGTACAAAATGATTACTATCATTTGTGATTGAATCATTCTGCATCTTCGGTGTTACTTATTGACTTTTCTTACTTCTGCCTTCTGACAAAAGCATGTTTTCCCATGGCATTATGGTACCTGAAATGTCATCTGCTAGTATAGCCACGAACCTTGTCCAAAGTTAATGAGCCGCAATGTATCAACTGAAGTGCTAGGCTGCAGCAGGGGTGGCCTTAGGCATGTGCAAACTGTGCACCTGCACAGTGCCGCCAAATCCCAGGAGCCACCACGCCAATATATATTGAATATAAAACAGAAAGAGAAAATAACGACACAGCTGACAGCAATGTGACCGAAAAACATTATGTTTCTTGTTAATTAGTACGCTGTATTTACTAATGTCGCTCGAGTCGGAGCAATAAGCTATATGTAGTATTCTAACGTTCTGCCGTAATGAGAATATCATGGGCCGCCACTTGGTTTTCAAGTTACGGACACACGTATATAGAAGCGTGTCATGAGCATGAGGTGGCTGTGCAGTGTCCATAACGGATGTGGCCATCCGCCGTGCATAAGATACCGTATTGACATTGCCAGGCGAAGGGGCCACTGATTATTTCTCTGCCCAGGGCCGCCACGAGCCTAGAGCCGCCCCTGCTAAGGCTACACTACTGACTGGGCTGCTGAGACTGGCCACTGGGCAGAACTGACCATCACGAGTAGTAATAGCCCGCATATTTTCACATTTTTTTGCTCTAGTTTCATGTAATTTTGGCTAGTATTGTAACAAACAGTTAGTGCAGACTACAGCTGAAGATCTGAAGTGGACGCAAGAAGTTGGTGAGTTGTTTATTAACATATTTTTGAGATTATTGTAGGTCAGGTGGCTTTTTGAATATCGGCTTATTTTACAATATAAACTTTGAAGTAAACTTAGTAAAGTAAAATTAAATTTTTGGAGGATTTGTTTTCCAACTTGAATTACTGAGCAATGAATTCAGTGAGCATTTTCGTGATTTCATTTCACACAAACAGGGCATTGCGCTGTTCTCTTACAACGTTGAGAATGCGCCTGAGAATATCCAAATGGAATTGATTGAAGTGCAGTCAGATTCTATTCTGAAGGCAAAATACAACGAAGTTGGTATGCCAGGCTTGTATGCTTACATGCCACCCTCGTATGTGCAGATCCGTAAGTTGGCATCGAGAGTACTGTCAATGTTCGGAAGCACTTACCTTTGTGAGCAATTGTTTTCATTAATGAAAGCTACCAAAACCCCACATCGCTCAAGACTTACCGTCGAGCACCTTTCATCCCTCATAAAAGTTGCAGCTGCACAAGATTTCAAGCGTGATATGGACGAACTGGTTACTAACAAGAGATGCCAAGTGTCGGGACAAAAGAAATAAATCTCACACTGTAAGGCTCCTATGTAAGCAATGAATATAATATAATGAATATAATATAATAAGGACCTAGCTAAGAGGCTAAGACTCTAATTCTACACTGTTGTATGGAGACTGTATGGAAATAAATTGCTTTTCTTTAAACTTTAAGTGTTACATTTTTTAAAGTTTTGAGTATTGGAAAGAAAGCTACAGTAACTTTGTATAATAGTATAATAGTATTTGTTACAGTGCGGCCCGCTGACACATGTATGGCAGTCGAAGTGGCCCACCAATGGTAGTGAATTTGACATGCCTGATCTAGTGGATAGCCATAGATTTTTTTTAGATGCAACAGCTTTAAGGATAATAGTGCTATAAACATTCTGTAGTTAAGTCTTTGTGAATACAGTTTCTAATGTTTTGAAATAAATATATTTGTTGCAAGATTAATATTTTGATAATAATGACAGTGATTGAGATTGTGACAATCAGTTGGATGATGTGGAACCTGTAGACTCTGGCACTGATTTGGATAGCTGTCCCAAAGGCATTTTTCATCACAAGGCATCCAAGTTGTCACAACTCTCAGAACAGCAGTACATGGACATTCTGCTGCTCACTGAACAAAAACAGTCACCAACTACCAAATGTGTTGTGTAACAAGTGTGGACAGTGGAAAGAAACATGCTATATTTACGTGCTTCTAAGCCTGCACATGGTAAGATTATGATTATCTTGTCACTGGCGCCATAATCTACCTGTTAGGATGGTGGGTTAAATGGAAAGCTAGATTTTGAAATACTTATTTATACTGCTGTTACATTAAATTGTAACTTCTTTTTCAGTCATGTGACAAAGATTATAAAAATGTAAAATACAAAAATAAAAGAAAGCCTTCCAATACAGCCAAATTGCTACATGTTTTCTGAGATGCTTGTATTTTTCCAGAACAGTCTTGCTGAGTGGCTTTTCTCTTGTTTCTACAGATTCCTACAAGCAGATCCAGCTGTAATGATTCTACTCAATGCATCTTTGGGCATTTGCCATCATGAGCTGACAAATTTGCAGACAACCAGAACATGAAATAATTTGCAGTCTGTGTGTAGGTAATATTCATGATTATCTGTTAGGTCACATTTCTCTGATGAATGACTTTTTATGGATTTTTCAAATTCAAGATAGATATCAGCACATAGTCATGTTCTACCTTTATCAGCCATGCCTCAATTACATTAACCACACTACCATAGATTCCCCTTCAATACCAGAACAGCTCCTTCATAAGTCAAAATGTGGAACAGCTCCTGGAATTTCTTTGATGGATGTCTGACATTTTCTGTCAAAGTTGAGCTTACACTTCCAGCTATATTCAACATGTTGCTCAAAATTTTCTCCAAAACAACTTCATTGCTAATATTTAAATTTACATTTACAACATTAACATTATGCTCCCCTCACACACACTTTCTACAACAAAATCTGAATTTGTTGCCTTCAGACTACCCTTCACAGTATTATGCCTTATGCCAACAATCAGTGCCTTAAATTGGGTTTCTCCAAATGCTTCTACAATGCACACATTTAGAAATGTTTATTGACTCGTCATCAGATCCGAATGAGTATACAGAAATTGAAATGGGATTAATCAAAAAATGTGTGGACATCTGTGTGCCTATGAAAACAATTTACACATTTCCTTAATAAGAAAATGTGGAGGAATTAACTTAAGGCACACAGCAATACATTTAAAAAAAGTGATATGGAAACACACAAGACATGCAGATAAAAGCAATCAAACTGGGAAAACATCAGTACAGAACTACAGAAAAAAAGTAGCATCTGTAACAATTTACACAGTGATTACAGATGTTTACGGACAACAAATCACATTCTAAACATATATTATCTTAATTTTCTTTTCCAGATCAATTTAATGCTTTCTTTGCCTATTTTGACTACGACAACAAACAGCCTGCAATTCAATTGCTTGCACCATCACATAATTCATTACTCTTCTCTTCTGTACATTCTAGGTGATTTTTCTTGACGGTTAACCTCCAATTCTTTAGGTGTCAACTGTTGTCAACAGCCGCCTTGAAAATGTTAAGTAAAATGTGACTTATTGTTTGGTATGAGCAGACCAAATGGTGTTTTTCAAACCTGAGTGTCATTTGATACTGCTTCCAAAATCAGATACACACCCACTGTGGTGATTTCTATTGAAGGCATTCTTTCTCAGCTGCTAAACCATGTGTGACTATGGAAATCAACCACACTAAGTGCTATTAGCACAATACATTGACCCAGCCAAACAATATGTACCTCACTATTGCAGTCAAGTAAAATTAATTTCTCAGTAAAACCAGTAAGGGCAAAAGTAGTAAATATATTTTAAAAGAGTTTTATTGAAGAATATTCTCTGTAAGGATACAAATGATAATAATGAGTCACTTCAAGTCTGGGTACATAACTGCTTAAAATTTCTTTGGTGGTCATAGGTCTTTAATCTTTCCAGTTTTAGGGTTAATATACAGACAACTTGTCAAGATGGTGGTCAAAAGATTTCTCTGTCTGAGATCAGCATGCATCCCAAAAATGAAGCTTTTCCGCACATGGAGTTAACAATCTCATGATGCTACAAATTTTTTTTAGAAAATGACTCAAATGATTTATATTCTTAAAAGCCTTAGTTTACTTTGCAAAATTTCTTTTCCCATGCTGCCATGCATGTTAATCTTATTCATCCCAAGTTGATAATTAAAGTTGTTTTACACAATCAATGGTGCAGATAATCCAGGGAAGTGAAGTAACAGCTGCCCTGCCTAGCGGTCTGCACTACTACTTGTTAAAAGATTCAAAGTTTAATTAAAAAGATTTACAATTCAAATTAATAGTAAAAATTCACAAACTTAAACACTTAACAAAACAATCTTCAGCATGGCAGGTTGCCATCACCATAAAACAATTATGCAACCTTCTATAATGTTTTATTGTATATTTAGTGCATGAACTGGTTAGCAGAATTTTTTATGATGGCAGATACCAGTTATGTCATTACCCATCCATCCATCCATCCATATTCCTAACCCACTTATTCAGGGAAGGGTCTCAGGGCCATTATTATTATTATTGAGAACATTGTCATGGAGAAAACAGCTTCTTAAATTAATTAAATTAATTAAATTAATTTAATTTGCAAATGTTAAATATTGGTTATATGGGGTATATTTGATTGTTATATCACAGATGTGCTTTGAAAGAGAAAAATGTATTAATAAAAATCACTTAATATATTGCATGCTCTGTGTCCTCTTTGAAACAGAGTGTCTTAAGTTCCAAAAGAACATTTCTTCCACATCTTTTGAAATGATGTATTTGTTTCTGATACTTTCCCAAAGGAATGGAAAAAAGCTGCCCAATTTATCTGTTAAACACAATCACAAAATCATTTCACAAAAATAAAAAATATCTGTCTGGAATAACATCAGAGAACTACTTGTCTATGATAATACCCTGTAAGTCTACTCTTTGCTCCTAATGACCCTGTGCTAAATTAAGTGGCTTCAGAAAATGAACGACAGACAAATTGACATGTCTTGAATTAATTGCTAAAGGTGTTTTAATTAATCCACAATCTGTTTTCCACAGCTGTGCCCAGAAGAATGATAAAATATACATTACATTAAGCCCTTGTGAAACTAACTGTGAAATTAAGTGTACGATTTACAGATATTGAACTAATTTTGTAGCTACAAGCAATTAATGAAAGAATAATAATAGTTATCTTAATAGTTCAGTAATGATATTGAAATGTTATAGAGCATGTAGAATTCATCAAAGTCATATTGTACAAGTCAATCACTGAGAGACAAATGAGGGTCGAGTGGTACACACCCTCTTTTTACCTAAAAAGTGCTCCTGGCAGATTCCCACAATGTGTCTGCCCCCCTGCCATCCCTGCCATCTAAAAACGCATTTATTACTTTAGCTCAAGCAAATGCGCCATTTTCTCTCTTACTATTTGCCCTAGATGAAAACTGAATATGACCATTTTTGTTCATCATAAAATGAAAAAAGAAATAACAGACTTTTGATCTAATCAACTGTTAAAGAGTAATTGAGTGGCAAATGTAAACATCTTGTTATTTCAACAACTTAAATATTTAACAGTAACTCTTAACGATTATTGTGATCAATATAAACACTTAAAACAGTTTTTCTTTTGTTACTTTACCACTTCTAATTATTTTGAAGTAAAACTCTCATCCATTTCTTGTGTTCTGAAGATAGTATGGTTAAAAGGCACAAAGGTCCAACAAAAATAGCAACTTTTAGTGAGCTTGTCTCAGTATTTAATTTTTCTAGGTATTTATAGGTAGAAAAATCTAAAATTGTAATAGCCTGTATTCAAAGTTAGACTATATTGGAAATGCAAAGTTTAATAGAAATATGAAAGGTGGTTTTCTAATGATACCCTAATTGACAGAAATAAATTAAATTTTACAAATGTAGATTATCAAGAACAACCACATGGTATCCACTAAAAATAATGAAACTTCCGACTTCTTACAAACTGTGTGATCTTCCAGAATTATATGTAAATGAAGTAATAAATGAACAATTCAATTTTCAAAATCTGGGTGCTAAACACAGCAAGTTTCAAAAATTGCAGTGTTGTGTATGGAATTTCTTTAATTTCTTCCTCTGTAATATTTCTTTTTATTTTCCAGGCATTTCTAGTGTTGCTATCTATAACCTTGTTGACCAACAGCAGGGAATGCTTGACATAAATTTCTGTGGTCAAAGGTTGGAGTATCCCAAAATTTCATCGAATGGATAGGTATGTGAACTTACTGTGTAATTCTAAGCAGGTTTTGTGAGTGTATCCTTGGAGATTCCCTGTGACTGATGCCTTATCCAAAGTTGATTCTTGCCATATACCTATTAACACTGGGACAGGGTACAATTCTCTGCAACCCAATAATGTAAAAAGGGGTTCAGAATATGAATAGATGAAGGTAACCTGAGAAATCTAGCTACTTTAATCAGAACTCTAAGAAGACTTGATAATTTTGAGGTCTATGTTTTTGGTTATTAACTTTTTAAAAATAGACTGTATACAATGAAGAAAACTATATGTAGCATGGTTAAGCTTTGCAACTGCTCCTCTTTTCCATTTTTAAGTTGATATTGAAAAGGATGCTATTATGATCTGAATAGCTTAATTCCTACTACTACTATTTTTTTAAGGAATTAAAAATATTCTGCCACCTATATCTTTTTAGAAATCAATGATTGTGTCGTAGGAACTAATGTACCGTTTAAAGCACCCTGTGGGAGACATGAACACCTGAGGAAAAATACTGTGAAGGAACTACAGAACATAATTTAGCATGCAATTCAACTAGCTTTATTCAGACTTTTGCTGTTGTAATTTTAATAAAAACATGGTAAAAAGCTCATATAAAAAGCATTGTAAAAAATGTCAAATTTCCTTAGTCATAAATTGTAAATGATACTAGCCAAACAAGCAAATGTTCTCTCTCTTTGACAGATTTGGAGAGATTAGACTATAATATTTTACAAGACACCAAATCTCCACATTTAATATTCCCCAAAAAACATCAGCCAGACTTATGCATTGTATTAGTACTGCATGGCTGTGTTTATTAATACCTCATAAACATTAATGATAAAGCTAAAGAGAGAAGACATTTCTCTACTGTGAATTTGGTCAGTTAGTTGTATTAAACATGTATAACTAATAAATGGTATACTTGTGGTAAATCTAGTTTTTCATTCTGTTAAATCTTGCTGCAAGCGGTTTTCAGGGCTGCAAATAGCTAAAGCCATGACATATGATAGAGAACTGTCCAGAAAGAGTCCAAATGTACAAAAGTTCTAAAATGAGCCATAGAAGTGTTTGTAAAGCTCTGACAAATGCAAGTAATAATAAATATGGACTGCTATTTTTTAATGTCATCCTGGAAATAGTTGTCCAAGGGCAGAGAATTGAGGGAAAAGTCCTGAACAGCTGGAAGAATTCTCCAGATCAATATATTACATATATACACATCATGGAAACAGCTATATAGGCGATAGGCCTTTTAATTATGAAATTAAGTTCAGGAGGGAAGGGAAGGAATCCTTGGGACTGCGTTTTTAGGGTTGCTACCTGTCATTGGTCTATAGACCTTTGAGTTGGGATAAGGGCCACATTGACAGGTGGTTGGTGGATCCAGAAATAATGAGAGAGATTGGGTTATGGAGTGTGAGAGTATATAACATGGTAAGCTGCTGAGCAGCCCATCCCTTCTGGTAGCTAACCACTAGAAAAAACAGGATTTGATCACTTTAATTAGTTGCTTTTTCCCTTCTTTCCTCTACTCAAGAACTGTGAGATTGGCATATTGCATTCATACTTTTGGATAGATTTATATAGTTGCCACAAATAGATAGATAGACCTTTATTTGTTCACAGGGATAAATTTGGCTTTTTGCAGAAGCCCTTTTAATAAATAAATAAATAGACAAATAAATAAATACAAAATAAATAACTATTTACACTGGTCTGAAGACACACCAGAATGACTATAAAGGAAGAAAATTTGAATCTTCTGACTTGGCAGTTACAGTCAAAATCCCTTGATTCTATCCTAATAATGAGAATTAACAACAAGTGAACTACTGAATGCAAAAAGGCTGTACAGTAGTTGGTTTTCTGTCAGACCCACTAGTGTGCAGTTAGTAAATCACAACTTAAATAAAAACAACACCTGAAAAAGTGGAAGGAAAGTCATGATGATCATGATATCTTAAAAATCAAGGTTAACAAAAACAACATAAAATTATCTCTGTTACATAAATATGCTTGCTGCATTCCAACAAAAATACAACATACTGTACTCAGTTTTGTAATTTCTTGATAAACATCAAAGCAAAGGAAATGGGAAATAACAACTTTGTACTTTGTTTAATTAAGGTACAAGGTGTTTTGTAAGAGACCCAGGTTCGCTTCCCGGGTCCTCCCGGCGTGGAGTTTGCATGTTCTCCCCGTGTCTGCGTGGGTTTCCTCCGGGCGCTCCGGTTTCCTCCCACAGTCCAAAGACATGCAGGTTAGGTGGATTGGCGATTCTAAATTGGCCCTAGTGTGTGCTTGGTGTATGGGTGTGTTTGTGTGTGTCCTGCGGTGGGTTGGCACCCTGCCCGGGATTGGTTCCTGCCTTGTGCCCTGTGTTGGCTGGGATTGGCTCCAGCAGACCCCCGTGACCCTGTGTTTGGATTCAGTGGGTTGGAAAATGGATGGATGGATGGGTGTTTTGTAAAAGTTAATTGGGTCAAAAGCCTATGGCCACATTGGGCCCCTAGAACTAAACATGAGAGCCACTGCTATAGACTACTCATTCTACTCAAATGACCCATATGTTATTTCATACATTTAAACAGTGCTTCAATAGTTTCATTTAAACTCAGCACAGATTATTATTGCATGAAAAAATATTTTGTTATTTAAACCTGACAAAGAACATAAAGCTTCTTTTGTTCAGTAAGCAGAGAAGGAAAATTAGAAAATTCTAATGGCTATGCAATTTTGCTGTCCAGTTTTGAAAGCCTAGCTAAATCATCTGACAAGTTAACAATAGTGCATAAATAATTATATTTCTACAGAAATGTATGATCAGGGAACTGTATGATCAGTTGTTCCAAAAGAGAAGAAGAAAGAATGTGCTGTTCATGCAAGAATATGTATAATATATTATTTTTTCAAATCCTCATCAGTTTTTTCCTCACTTGTTTATCAGTTATGGATAGCCCATACGGATAATCAGAGGTAGAAGTTGTTGATTTATTAGGGATGGTGTGGTGTGGTTGGACATTGAAAGAATGTGGCAGTGAATATAGGAAAAATCTGTTAAAAGTAGATTCTGGACGTTAGCCTTATCCTCATTCCCTTCTAGCACCTGAGCCCTGGATGGCTTCAATCCAGTAATTATGCCCAGTCCATTACAAACACATTTCCTGTTTCTAGCTCTGTAAGCTTCCTTCCCTTCACTCAGCTTTTTCTTCAGCATTCTCTCTACTCCCATTAGAGCATTTTTGCCACCAGATTTAAATGCTGTTTTCTTCTCATCCAGGAAACTTTTTAGGTCCTTAGTAATTCTAGATCTAGTTGTTTGGAAAGCTGTTTTTGAGGGTACAATGGTGTTAACTCAGGCAGAGACTTCAAAAATATAGTAAAGAGGATGCTGAGTGCCGTAATTTACATTTTTGTTTAAATTCTCCATGGCTTTCTGTAAATGTTTAAACGAAAATCTTCTTTTTCCTGGTGTTTTTTTAATGCAAAGAAATACATTTGATGTTTGACTTTTATTAGAAAGCTTTATTTTTCAATGGAATTATGTTTTCAACTTGGATGACATTGTTTTGTGCAGCTATGTGGTAGCAGTTGCTATGCCATGCTAAATCATAGGGTGGGTGACATCCAGGACCTTACTGCATATGTTATTAGGGATCGAGGATATAAAGGTCAGCTCCATACACTTTCTGGTATCCAAGACTGGACAACTTTACTTGCATTCTGCTCTGCTTCTAATATTTTGGCCCAGTTTCCAGATATCTTTTCCTTTTTGACTATACTTTTTGGTTTCTGTATTTGGCTTTGATAAAAGATAAAAGATAGGACTAACTTTTTGGTGATGAACTTTGCCCTCTTTCTGACTCTCATTTCATCCCCCAACCCTTAATTTAAAATAAATATCTCTGCCTTTCTATTTTTATGGGATTAACTGTTTATTTTAGTCCAAAATAAGTCAATATTTCAAAATGTGAAACAACATGTGAAATAAACCCACACAATGCTCCTCACCCTCACATCCCAAGTTCCGTGCCATAAAGGGGTTATATAACCGCGGTTGCAACAACCATCCACTCCACCATAAAGGATCCAGGTGTTGTTCACATCATGAGTCCCTGCACAGAATAGATTTAACTGTGGATGCAGGAGATTAGTAGTTATGAATTGACTTGCTCGATGCTCCATTAATATGTGATGCAAGCAACTCCAGAAGGATCCGACTGTAAAAGGAAGACAGACATTCTCCGGTGAGATTAGATCACGTGGAGGTGATCTAATCTAGAGGTAAGAAGAAGTTCAGTATCTACCCTGCTGAGACATAAAAAATTGCACGGGTGCATTGACAGAGCAAGGTCTGAATGATTTAAGAGTTCAAGAATATGTGGCAATACAGGAGAAGGAACTGATACCATTGAAGAGAATAAGCAAGACATTAGAAACCAGAAAGCCAGCACAGGGGGACAAAACCAATACATATGCATGAAAGTCCCAGAAACATTACAAGAGTGGATGTGGTCTTAGGCCCATTAAATGCACCTTACAGGGAGTAAAATATAACCTGTGTACAGACTTAAAATGAGTAAACTGATGTTTGGGGGTTTCTTGATGAAAATGTAATATTTTTAAAAACTGTATCCCAGCAAATAGTAGAGTATTATGTGATAATTTCAGATAGATATTTCATGTATGGAAGGGGATATGTCAATGTCTAAATATCTGAACCAGTTAGTAATGGGGAGAGAAAGAGAGCAAGCCATATCTAATCTATCCTTTTAATCCTTATAATGATAAGTGCCAACGTAACAATATGCTTCATGGCAATAACTCCTCGGAAAATTGGAAAATGAGGTCAAAGATGTCTCACTTTCAGTTAAGACTACAAAATGACATCAAAAATTCAGAATCAATGTCTTCATGACTGGACAGTTAACTTTGTGAACTGGAGTGTTAAAAGCCTAAATCACGAATTAAAGAGAAGGAAAGTATTCTCTCACCAAACAGGTCTAAAAGCTAAAATAGTATTTTTACAGGAGACCCACCTATTAAGCAAGGATCAGTTCCGGCTGCAAAAAGACTGGACTGGCCAAATATTCCGTTCCAGGTTTACAAAGAAAACTAGAGGTGTGGGAATTCTTATACATAGAACAGTTTCATTTTAGTATCAGATGCAATATCTGATCCAGAATGGAGATATGTGTTTGTCATGGGTAATTTATTTAACTGTAAAGTGATTTTGATAAATGTTTATGCACCCAATGTTAATGATAAGGAATTCATACAAAATGTATTTTCATCCATTCCCAATGTGAACACTCATAAAGTTATAATGGCTGGGGACTTTAATTGTGTTTTAAATCCAGACCTAGATAGGTCTCCATACACAGGGGTGATGACATCTAACACTGCAAAGACAATTACACAGTTTGCAACTGATCACAACTTATCAGACCCCTGGAGATTTCTAAACCCAAACTCAAGAGCATATTCCTTCTGTTCACCAGTGCATAACTGCTACTCAGAAATAGATTATTTCTTTTTAGATAACAATTTCTTGCCAACGATTAAATCTTGCAAGTACGACGCTATTGTTATTTCCGACCATACCCCTTTGATCTTGGAGCTAAAATCATTATGCACCACATACTCATCTTGCAGATGGCGTCTGAACCCACTTTTATTAGCAGATGAGAACTGTACAGAATTTATATCCAAGCAAATCAGCTTTTTTCTACACACAAATACATCCTTAGAGGTCTCTGCAGGTATACTATGGGAAACCCTGAAGGCCTTCTTAAGAGGACAGATTATCTCATATATTTCCCACAGAAATAAATTGGAAACCAAGAAGGTATCAGAGATAATCAACGAAATTACTAGAATAGACCAAGAACATGCCAGGTGTCCAAGTGAGGCTCTTCAAAGGAAAAGGCAGGCTCTGCATTCAGAACTCATCCTCTTGACAACTAAAGAAACAGAACAACTCATTTTTAAATCAAGACATCATTACTATGAACATGGAAGGAAAGCTAATAAGATCTTAGCTCAACAAATCCACAAGCAAGAAGTTCGCAATGCAATCCCAGCAATCACCAACATAAACGGAGACAAAATCATTGACCATAAAAATATAATGTACACATTTAGAGACTACTATAAATCCTCATATTCTACTGAGTTTAAAGAAGACAAGACACAATCTAATGCATTTCTGGATGCATTACAGATACCACAAGTAGATACTCTCAGTGCAGAGGAATTGGATAAACCTCTGGGGCTATCAGATTTACTAGATGCTATAAAGTCACTTCAGAGTGGGAAAGCAGCAGGCTCCAATGGCTACCCTGCTGAATTTTAAAAGACATTCTCCACTCAGCTAGCTCCCATCTTATTAGCAACATTTACAGAAGCTAGAGACAATAAACCTCTACCTCAAACTTTTTGCCAAGCATTACTCACTGTCTGTCCTAAACAAAATAAGGACTTATTACAATGTGCATCATACAGACCAATTTCACTTTTGAATAATGATGTTAAGATACTCTCCAAAGTCCTAGCTGGAAGGATGGAGAAAGTTCTGCCTTCGGTAATATCACAAGATCAAAAAGGATATTTTAAAGGCCGACACTTAGCTTCCAATTTTCAACACCTGTTTAATATAATATATTCACCCGCAAAGTCAAACACCCCAGAGATATTATTATCGTTGGATGCAGAAAAAGCATTTGATATGATTGAATGAAACTACCTTTTCACTACATTGGAGAAATTTGGGTTTGGCCCTAACATTTGTGCATGGATCAAACTACTCTATACCAATCCAAAAGCTTCAGTTTGTATTAACCCCTTAACCGCCCTCTGCCGGATATATCCGGCACCGTTGTTTTATTACTAACGCCATACTGCCGGAATTATCCGGCACATTTGCCTGTGGTTATATGAATGCCTGGCAAGTAGTATAACTGTCGGTTTGGCGTGGGTATTATTACTACGTTGTATTTCGACAAGTCTGTGGTTGTTTTGGCCGGTCATGTGACATGATTCGCATGTAACAGCTGTGAATATGGCGAAACGTAAACTGACTTCAAGTGAGGCTTTGCAGGCGATTTTGGACAGTTCTGATCATGATTGTAGCAGTTCTGAAGAAGATTTTAGCGACAATGATGAGCAGCAACGTGCGCTGCATGATACTGTGAATGAAGACGCATCGGATGATGGCGATGAGTGGGTGTATCCCCAGCATCTCATCTGGACTGCTGCCCGAGGTGAACTACCTTTTCTGCATCCGTTTGAGGCAACGTGTGGCTTTATTGTTGATGTAAACAATTACACTGCTGAGCAGTTTTATGAGCTGTTTGTGTCACCTGATTTGATCAGACATTTTGCTCATCAGACAAATCTGTATGCAGCACAGTTTATTGAGAAAAATCCCAATTTACCTCCACATTCCCGTGTTCGTGCTTGGGTAGACACTGATGAAAACGAAGTGAAAAAATTCATTGGGATTTTGATGTTGATGGGAATAATCAGAAAACCAGATATTGAGATGTACTGGTCTACAGATCCTATGTATGCAACACCTATTTTTGCAGCTGTCATGACACGTAACCGATTCTCTTTGCTGCTGAAATTCTTTCATTTGAATGACAACAGAAATGAGCCAGATAAGAAAGATCCAAACCGCGACCGCTTGTTCAAGCTACGTCCTTTGATTGATCATTTATTTGAAGCATTTCAGTTGCCCTACATGCCAGGACCGTCAGTTACAGTTGATGAAAGTTTATTGTTGTGGAAGGGCCGCTTACAGTTTCGACAGTATCTACCATTGAAAAGGGCACGGTTTGGTATCAAGATGTTTTGCTTGGCTGAGAATTCAGGTTACATTTATAGATTTCGTGTATACACTGGCAAAGAGGATCCTATGAGTAGTATTTCAGCAGTGTTGCCAGATGAATGTAAGGACTTTGGACTTTCAGAAAAACGCCGTCGTGTCTGTTCAAAGAAGGGTCAGCGTAGAGATGTCAAGACCTTCTGCTCAAAGTGTCCCAGCAATCCAGGACTTTGTGCAGTTCCCTGCTTTGGCCTGTGGCACAGCAAACTCAAATACTGGGAATGAAACTATGATTGACTGAACTACTTTTGACTTTTGAATTACTTTTGACTGTTCCGTTTTGTAGTAGACAATAAATCCAGAAGCCTGAGAAAAGGTACATTTTGTGTTTTATTATGTGTTTGCCCATTTCTAGAACTTGCACAACATTTAGTGGTCAATACTGCTTGAATAAATGTAAAAAATGTAAAAAAAATGTAAAAAAGTAAAAAAACGAAAATTGTTCAGATTTCGCCTGGCGTGGGGATTATTTAGGGAGTTGGCGGTTAAAGGGTTAACAACATTAATTCAGACTACTTTAAACTAGAACATTGTACCAGGCAAGGATGCCCCTTGTTACCACTGCCTTTTGCAATCGCTATTGAGGCACTGGCAGTTCACTGTAGAAATGCTTATGAGATAAAGAAGATTATCAGAGAAGGACTTGAACAGAAAATTTCTCTATTTGCAGATGATATGGTATTGTATACATCAGATCCACAACATACTGTGCCTGCAGTCCTAACAGCACTTACAGAATTTCAAAAGATTTCTGGTCTAAGAATTAATTTGAATAAAAGTGTTCTGTTTCCAGCGAATTCCCAAGCATACAATATTAGATTGGACACCATCCCTTTTATTATTGCAGATCAGTTTAAATACCTAGGGGTAAATATCACAAGTAAACATAAAGCTCTTTATCAACAAAATCTCGCCGTCTATATGGAAAAAATTAAGCAAGACTTGCATAGATGGTCAACCCTTCATCTCACTATAGCTGGAAGAATTAACGTTGTTAAGATGAATATCCTTCCTAAGCTTCTTTTTTATTTCAAAACATTCCAATATACATCAATAAATAATTTTTTAAGCAATTAGATTCAACCATAACCTCATTTATTTGAAACTTAATACATCCACATATCCAAAAGAGCGACCCTACAAAGACCTAAGCAGAAGGTGGCATGGCTCTACCTAACTTTCAGTTTTATTACTTGGCAGCAAACATCCATCCATCCATCCATTATCCAACCCGCTATATCCTAACACAGGGTCATGGGAGTTTGCTGGAGCCAATCCCAACCAACACAGGGCGCAAGGCAGGAAGCAAACCCTGGGCAGGGCACACACACACACACACACACACACACATACACACCAAGCACACTTTCCTCTTACCTGGCAGCTCTATCCTTAGCATCCTTCTCCCAAAATCCCCAGCATCTCTCCTCTGCACATGTCCAAACCAACGCATTCTCGCCTCTCTGACTTTGTCTCCCAACCGTCCATCTTGAGCTGACCCTCTAATGTACTCGTTTCTAATCCTATCCATCCTCGTCACACCCAGTGAAAATCTTAACATCTTTAACTGTGCTACCTCCAGCTCTGTCTCCTGCTTTCTGGTCAGTGCCACCGTCTCCAACCCATATAACATAGCTGGTCTCACTACCGTCCTGTAGACCTTCCCTTTCACTCTTGAAGATACCCGTCTGTCACAAATTACTCCTGACACTCTTCTCCACCCATTCCACCCTGCCTGCACTCTCTTTTTCACCTCTTTTCCACAATCCCCATTACTCTGTACTGTTGATCCCAAGTATTTAAACTCATCCACCTTCGCCAACTCTACTCCTTGCATCCTCACAATTCCACAGACCTCCCTCTCATTTACACACATGTATTCTGTCTTGTTCCTACTGACCTTCATTCCTCCTCTCTCTAGAGCATATCTCCACCTCTCTAGGGTCTCCTCAACCTGCTCCCTACTATCGCTATAGATCACAATGTCATCAGCAAACATCATAGTCCATGAGGACTCCTGTCTAATCTCATCTGTCAACCTGTCCATCACCATTGCAAATAAGAAAGGGCTCATAGCCTATCCGTGATGTAATCCCACCTCCAACTTGAATGCATCCGTCACTCCTACCGCAGACCTCACCACTGTCACACTTCCCTTGTACATATCCTGTACAACTCTTGCGTACTTCTCTGCCACTCCCGACTTCCTCATACAATACCACAGCTCCTCTCGAGGCACCCTGTCATATGCTTTCTCCAGGTCCACAAAGACGCAATGCAACCTTCTGGCCTTCACTAAACTTCTCCATCAACATCCTCAGAGCAAACATTGCATCTGTGGTGCTCTTTCTTTGCATGAAACAGCTGCTCACTAATCATCACCTCACTTTTTAACCTAGCTTCTACTACTCTTTCCCATAATGTCATGCTGTGGCTCATCAATGTAGTTACTGCAGTCCTGCATATCCCCTTTATTCTTACATATCGGCAGCAGTACACTTCTCCACTCCTCAGGCATCCTCTCACTTTCCAAGATTCCATTAAACAATCTGGTTAAAAACTCCACTGCCACTTCTCCTAAACACCTCTTCCATAGGTATGTCATCTGGACCAACGGCCTTTCCATTTTGCATCCTCTTCATAACTGTCCTTACTTCCTCCTTGCTAATCCGTTGAACTTCCTGATTCACTGTCTCCACATCATCCAACCTCTTCTCTCTCGTTCTCTTCATTCATCAGCCTCTCAAAGTACAAACCAATACAATACAATACAATACAGTTTATTTTTGTATAGCCCAAAATCACACAGGAAGTGCCGCAATGGGCTTTAACAGGCCCTGCCTCTTGACAGCCCCCCAGCCTTGACTCTCTAAGAAGACAAGGAAAAACTCCCAAAAAAAAACCTAGTAGGGAAAAAATGGAAGAAACCTTGGGAAAGGCAGTTCAAAGAGAGACCCCTTTCCAGGTAGGTTGGGCATGCAGTGGGTGTCAAAAGAAGGGGGTCAATACAATACAATACAATACAATACACAGAACAGAACAAATCCTCAATAAAAAATTAAAAATTTTTTAGAAGTACGGAGCAGAATTTAACAGTAGATGATATCACATAATAACATTTAGATAATTTTAGACTCCTGGAGACCTCATCCATCAAGCTGCCTCCCCCATTTGGTCATTCCACGGCTGAAACGGTGTTGGGCTAGCCAGTCTGGTGAAAGGACCCCTCTTTCTCACGATTCCTGCGATCCTCCATCAGGGATGACTTTACCCTAGGCAGGCAAAACAACTACAACTACAAGTACTCTTTCCATCTGCTCAACACACTCTCCTCGCTTGTGAGTACGTTTCCATCTTTATCCTTTATCACCCTAACCTGCTGCACATCTTTCCCAGCTCGGTCCCTCTGTCTAGCCAATCGGTACAGGTCCTTTTCTCCCTTCTTAGTGTCCAACCTCTCATACAACTCATCATACGCCTTTTCTTTAGCCTTCGCCATCTCTCTCTTCACCTTGCACCTTATCTCCTTGTACTCTTGTCTACTTTTTGCATCTCTCTGACTATCCCACTTCTTCTTTGCCATCCTCTTCCTCTGTATACTCTCCTGTATTTCCTCATTCCACCACCAGGTTTCCTTTTCCTCCTTCCTCTTTCCAGATGTGACGCCAAGCACCCTTCTTGCTGTCACCCTTACTACATCTGCTGTAGTTTCCCAGCTGTTGGTAACTCTTCAGTGCCACCCAGTGCCTGTCTCACCTCCTCCCTAAACTCAACCTTGCAGTCTTCCTTTTTCAGCTTCCACCATTTGATCCTTGGCTCTGCCCTCACTCTCTTCCACTTCTTGATCTCCAACGTCATCCTACAGACCACCATCCTATGCTGCTTAACTACACTTTCCTCTGCCACCACTTTACCGTCTTCAAACTCCTTCAGATCAACTCTTCTGCATAGGATGTAATCTACCTGTGTGCATCTTCCTCCACTCTTGTATGTAACCCTGTGTTTCTCCCTCTACTTAAAATACCACACAGCCATGTCAATCCTTTTGGCAAAATCCACTATCCTCTGACCTTCTTCATTCCTCTCCTTGACACCATACCTACCCATCATCTCCTTGTCTCCACTGTTCCCTTCACCAGCATGCCCATTGAAATCCGCTCTAATCACCACTTTCTGTCCTTTGGGTACACTGTTCATCACTTCATCCAACTCACTCCAAAAATCTTCTTTCTCACCCATTGCACACCCAACTTGCGGTGCATATGCACTAACAACATTCATCATCACACCTCCAATTTCCAGCTTCATAATCATTGGTGTGCCTGACACTCATTTCACCTGTAATACACTCTTGACATATTGTTTCTTCAGAATAACTCTTACCCTAGTTCTCCTCCCTTCCCCACCATGATAGAACAATTTGAATCCACCTCAGATCCACCTGGCCTTACTCCCCTTCCATTTAGTCTCTTGCACGCACAATGTATCAACCATCCTTCTCTCCATCATATCTGCTAACTCTTTCCCCTTACCAGTCATACTGCCAACATTCAATGTTCCTACCCTCAGTTCCACTCCCTTTACTTTCCTCCTCTCCTGCTGCCTCTGGAGATGTCTCCCCCCTTCTTCTTCGGCCAACAGTAGCCCAATTTCCTCCAGCACCCTGTTGGCTAACAGTACTGGTGGCAGTCATTGTTAACCTGGGGCTCGACCGATCCAGTATGGAAATTTGTATTGTTGTCCATATATTGATTTTACACCGGATGCCCTTCCTGATGTAATCCCGTTTATCCGAGCTTGGGACTGGCATGAAGAAACACATTGGTTTGTGCATCCCCTGTGGCTGGGTTTAGTTTTACTGACCAACTTAATTGTATTTTGTAAATATACACAAATTTAATATTTGACGGCTGTAACACCCTCAACAAAAGTTAGGACAGTGTTTGAATAAGATTGAAAAGTGCACAGAATATTCAAGTAACTCTGGTTTGGAAGACTTCACATTAAGCAGGTTAATTGGTAGCAGGTGAGGTATCATAATATCAAAGGCTCAGTCTTTGCAAGCAAGCCCTGAGGTGGCACTGCTTAAGAAGCTATCATGCTACTGTGACAAATATGACCACATGGGCTTGGGAGTACTTCCAGAAAACATTGTCACTTAACACAGTCCATCGCTGCATTCTGAAATGCAACCTGAAACTGTATTATGCAAGAAGGAAGCCATACATCAACTCTTTGCGGAAATGCTGGCGAGCTCTCTGGGCCTAAGTTCGTCTCACATGGACCAAAAAACTGTGGAACTATGTACTGTGGTCAAAAGAGTCCACATTTCAGCTTGTTTTCAGAAGATTGTGTCTGCTTGACTAGACTGCTGCCAGTCCAGATCTGTCTCCTATTGAAAATGTATGGCACATCATGAACAAGAGAATCAGACAACAACAACCATGGACTGTTGAGCAGCTGAAGTCTTATATTAAGCAAGAATGGACAAAATCTCTAATTTCAAAACTAGTACAATTAGTATCCTCAGTTCCAAAATGATTATAAAGTGTTATAAAAAGGAAAGGTTATGTATGACAATGGTAAACATGCCTCTGTCCCAACTTTTGTTGAGTGTGTTGCAGCCATCAAATTCTAAATTTGTGTATATTTACAAAATGCAATTTAGTTGATCAATAAAAATATTGAAAATCTTTACTTTGTGCTTTTGTCAGTTAAATAAAGGTTCACATGAATTAACATATTATAGAAGTTTGTTTTTATTGCATTTTGGAAAATAACTCAACTTTTCTGGAAATGGGGTTTATATAAACAAGAAGATCACTCAACAGCTTCAGAACCCTGTATCTAAAACCTTCACCTCCCACTGTTATTTTATTAATACTTGGAATCTTAAGTAAGGCACCATCTTCAGATCTTAATGTGCATCCTTGTTTGTAAGTGATAAGTCCAGATAGGTAAACAGGACCTTAGCCATTTAAAGCTTTAAAGGTTAAATATAGGACTTAGAAATCAGCTCTTTGTGTCTATAAAACAAAAGGCACAATTTTGATTACTCATACTGTCTTTCTTCAAATTGATTTAAAAGTACATTACATACCTTGAATGGATTGATTTTAATGCCATCAATTCCAACTCGAGTCTTACTCTGTATACAGCTGGCTCAAATGACACATAAGATCTTTTAAACCCTATAGTCTACCAGTTCCTTAGATATTATTTCCCAGTGAGCACTGTCATTGCCTTCTCTTGGTCTTCAGAAGATACAGCATATAGATTTATAAATGTCTTTAGATATCTATTTGAGTATAGTAATAGTAGTAATAGTAAAAAAAGAAAAAATATATAAAGTTCTATATGATCTTAAAGTTTTGTGATAATGTTTTCATTTGAACATACCTCTTTAGCGAACTAAAATAAGTTCACTGCGTAGAAGAAAGTTTAATTTGTAGCGGGGCTATATGATTATAGATATTTTAAGTGTGTCTTGTGCTGAAACACATCTTTTTTGCATCGTCCCATTTAAACCAGTTGTGTGTCTATGTAAATGTTGTCCCCAACATGAAGGATGATGCAGGGAGGCAGAGAACCAAATACTGTTATTTCCTGTTGACACACCAATTTCATCCAGGATATTTTTATTTAAGCCACAGAAGGGAAGGATCAGGAGAGAGATCGAGAGGAGAGAGGAGCACATTTCACATTCATTTCACAAAATCATCGTGTACTTTTCATTGCACAACCTTACCGTCTGCTTTTGTCATTGACCGGATCATCAGTATGTCAGCCAGTTCGGAAAAACCCCGGGGTTTGGATTTATTTCACCCACTGCCGAAGACTCCCACGGTGAGATTGTTTTGATTTATTTTGGGAAGGAGCAAACATATCATATCGAATAGTATTTCATTTAATTCAGGACAGTCATTACTTTGGACTCATTCTGTGTCATCCATTCATTGCAGTTTTTATTTTGATATGTGTTCTGTGTTTCATGTTCTTTGTTTATTCATTTATTGTTTAGGGGCAAGGGAATTCTTTGTATTGTTTTGATTGCTTTATATTTATGTGCTTGTTGTAAATAGTATATATATATAGCATCTTGCACTTGTGCCTTTGGGATGGTGGGGGAATTGTATATACAGGTATATATATATCAGTAGCGGACTGTCAGGGCCTGCAAGGCCTTCTCTGCTGGCCTAAAAAAATATCTGAATCACAAACTGATGTTAATTATATTTTGTCCATGAATACTTATTAAATAATTCCAAATAGTCTGTCCGCTTCCTTTCATAACTTTTCCGATGGTTGTGCTGCTTCCAGACATGTATTTTCGTATTAAAGCATTTAACCAATCACATTTCAGCCATCATTTGTTGCCAGGCAGGGTCAAAGTCAAAGAAGTCTGTCTGGGAGGCTTTCACAATCCGTTCTACAGGCCCTCTAACACAAAATAAATGTCGATTAAACTGTTGCTTCAACCAATCAGATTTTGAGTTGGTTTCACTAGGGCCCTCTAGCAGGCGTACGGCAACGTCCCGTATTCAGACCCATTGATTGGATAGGATGGTGTAATAGCTATTTTGTCACCCCATGGCTGAAGGAGAAGAAATAGATTTGGTGGCAGATTTACTTTCAAGGCCATTTTCAAGACGGACTTGTCAAGAAAGCTGGACATTGTTAAGAAAGGTCGGACAACTCCGAAGCTAGCTAGCCTGTCACAACCAGGAGGAGGATTTGTCCGCCACTTTCAGGTTATCAACTACGAGTGGTACCCCTGGCTCACAGGGTCCGAGGAACACTGCAAATTGTATTGCTGGGAGTGCTTGTTATTTGCCACTGGTCGACATGGTGTTTGGAGCCACACTGGGTTTGTAAATTTGACTTGCCTAACCAAGGCAGCAACAAGACATCAAAGCACTGCTAGACACTTACAAGCAACGGTGCTTTCCAAAACTTTTGGGGAAACCAGAGTGGATCTACAGCTGAACGAGCAAGTGCGAAGGGAAACAGAGCTCCACAACGAAAAGGCGAAGAAAAACAGAGATATATTAAAAAGACTGATAGACTGTGACATTTTTTTGGGCAAACAGGAACTTTCATTTCGGGGACACGATGAAAGCGCGAGATCCAATAACAGAGGGAACTATGTGGAGCTTCTTTCTCTCATTGCTGAGAGCAACATGGATTTACATTACCACTTGTCCACCAATAAAGAGTTTAGTGGGACGTCGGGTAAAATACAAAACGACCTGATCACTGCTATTGCTGAAGTGATGGGAGAAGAGATAAGAAGTGACGTTAAAAAAGCACCGTTCATTTCTATTATGGTGGATGAGACGACAGACGCAAGTAACACAGCGCTGCTAGCACTGGTCCTGCGTTACGTAACGGGCACAGGTGTCAAGGAGCGATTTGTCAGATTTGAAGATGTTACCAGTGGGAAGCGAGCCGATGACATTGCAGGTCTTATCATCAGATGTTTGTTGGAAAATGAATGTCTGGGTAAAGTTGTGGCACAGTGTTTTGACGGCGTAGCGGTCATGTCTTCTGGATTAAATGGGCTGCAGGCTAAAGTTAAAGAGAGAGCACCTTTGGCTTTATTCATACACTGCTATGCACATCGGCTCAATTTAGTATTGACTCAAGGGGCTCAAAGCTTAAAGAATGCAAGATCTTTTTTGGCCACCTCAATGGCCTTGCTGCATTTTTTTCTAGATCGCCTCGGCGCACGCAACTACTGGACGAAATCTGCCAGCGGCGTCTCCCTCGTGTGGCACCAACACGGTGGCAGTACACATCCAGAGTGGACAATACGGTCTTTCAGAAGAGAGATGCTCTAAAGGAACTGTTTCATCACATTCTGGAGAATCATGACGAGTATGATGAGGACACAGTGCGCTGTGCTGATGGATTTAAAGCACGTCTGGATGATTTTGAGTTTTGTTTTTTGCTTCACACATTCATTGGCATTTTTGAGTATTCAGACGTGCTCTTTTCAATACTACAGGACAAAAAAGTGGATGTGCAGTTTTGTCTGGCTAGGGTAAAGGAGTTCTGTGACACCGTTGAGCGAGATAGAAGCCGATATGAGGAACTCTACGAGGCCACTGAACGTACCGTAGGCGCTCCGAGCGCACAAAGAGGTCAAGCGCAAGATCCTCGCGCGCACTACCGCCAACTCCATGGCAGGATTCTGGACAATATTATTTGCCAGACACAGACCAGATTTCAAGACCACGAAAAACTGATGTTTGTCATGCTCCTTGACCCCCAGAAGTTTCAGGAATACAAGAAAAATTTCCCACATGCAGCCTTCTCCAGTTTAACACAGAGCGACGGAGCACTTTTTGATCTGTCTTGGCTAAAAACAGAACTGACTGTAATGTATGCCATGGATGATTTTGTAGGAAAATCTCCCACTGATCTCCTTGACTTCCTTCATCAGAAAAATCTGAATGAGAGCATGGGGCAGCTGTACACATTGGTATGTTTGGCGGTGACCATTCCCGTGTCCACTGCTTCTGTCGAGCGGACATTTTCAGCCCTAATGAGAATTAAAACTTATGTCAGAAATAGGACTGAACTGAAGTGCACGGATAATCTGTACGACAGAGTAATTGAACTGTTTTTGAGGAAAGAGAGGAGGATGGATTTTGTTTACAAATAATCCGAATTTTGGTGAGTAGAATGTTGCAATTTTCCTAAATAATATTGCAAGTTTATGAGTTATTATTGATGTTTTTTATGTGTGTCGCGGCTGTAGCTGCAGTAGAAAGGAACTTGTTCACCCCTGGTTTGTCTATTCAATAAAGGCATTTATTGTGGCTACAGGAGTTATCTATCTGTGATGTAATGGCTCTTTATACTGTATTTCTGCATATTAAGATGGATTTTATAACCATAAATTAGTTTTTGAGGGGCGGGTTGATTCAGACAGAGCACTACTGAAGGCCTAGGTGTGAAATGCACGGTCCGCCACCGATGCCTGGAGAGCCCTGGTCCTCAGCACTTCCCCCACACCCGGAAGTGCTGGGGGGAAGACGACCAGGGACACCCGGAGCGCTTCCGGGTGCGCGGCCGGTACTTCCGCCACACTGGGGAGTGCCGGCGGAGGTTAATTGGGAGGCACCTGGAGCACGTCCTTGTGATTATAAAAGGGGCCGCCTCCCTCCATTCGTTGGCTTGAGTCGGGAGTGGAGTAGGACAGAGCTTGGGAGGAGAGGAAAGGAGGAGGCCTGAAGAGAGGAAGAGGCATTGTGAGGCTTGAACTTTGGGGGAGTTTTGGGGTTGTGTGTGCACTGTAAATATTGTAAATATGATTAAATATGTATTGGTTGGTGAACCATCGGTGTCCGCCTGTCTGTGTCCGTGCCATGCTTCACAATATATATATTGTATATATATATATAATATATATACTGTATATCCGTTTGTCCAGGATTTTAAATCACCTGTAGCTCGCAAACCATTTGACCTATTGACCTGAAATTTGGTACACATATACTATGTGACCTCTACTGTCCACTTTCGGGGTGATGATTTTTATTACTCTTTTTATTTTTATTTTATTTTATTGTAGAATCAATTCTTGGCAGTGCGCAGCAGGGCGGCCGTGTGGCACATGCATATGTGCGCTGTTCTCATCCCTACCACCTTTACAGACACTTCCTCTACCTCTTCATATCTTATATCATTCTTGAGGCAGATTGAAGACTTATGTGCCAGCTTAAGTGAAAAATTAAGAAAAATGTACTAAGTAATTGCAACACAAAAACTGACTTAATCAGTTTTAACACGAAAGATGCCGACGGAGGAAGAGAAGAAGCGGGCCACTAGAGTGGAGAAAATGAGCTGCTCATGAGGCAGCAAGCGCCTCAACCCCTGAGCAAATGAATACTAAACATACAGAGAAAGAGTATTAAAACTATAAGTCAAGTGTATTCACTGCATGTTATTGTGCAGTATGCTGTTACTGGTATATATATATTTGTTATCACCAAAGTCCCCTTGAGGTACAGAGTACTCTCCACCACCTGGGAGATGGAGACTTATGTCCTGGACGACTGCCACCTGTCCGTCCTGTTACTCCTTGGGCTAGATTCTTTGACCAACGTGAAGATGACAATACATCTCAGTCCCAGGAGGTATACTGTTCCAGGGGAAGGGGTATGCAAATTTTTATACAAACCAAAAGAAGATCTGGGCTTGAAGGTTGTCGGGTTTTACGCAGCAGTGAGGAGCGACATAGTAACCTCAGGGGAGACCCTGTGGAGGAACATCCGAAGGAAGTAAGGCTGGTGTTGAAGAAATGGCCAGAGGTGTAGACAGAAAATTTAGGAGTTGCCTGTGGGGTAACCCATGAGATCCACACCTCTGATGAAGTCCCTATTCAACACTGGGCGTAACGAGTTTCTCCACTCAAGAGGGGCATTACCAAAGAACTTCTGGATAAAATGCTCGCCGAAGGAATCATCGAGCCATCTTCCTCCTCCTGGGCGTCCCCTGTAGTACTTGTGAAGAAGCCTGATGACTTCTATCATTTCTGTGTGGACTACAGGGGTGTTAACGCAAAGACAAGTCTGGGCACATATCCCATGTCCCTGGTTCATGAGATACTTGAGTCACTGCATGGTGCCGTGGTCTTTAACACTTTCTGCAGTGGCTATTGGCAGATGCCGATGGATGAGGGGAGTAAAAAGAAGACTACACTCATCACCCCTGAAGGCTCGTTCCAATTTAAAGTTATGCCGTTTGGGCTCGAAAATGCTGGAGCAACTTTCCAGCAGCTCATGGAATAAGTTCTGAGGGGGTTGATTGGCAAAATCTATTTTGTGTACATCGATGACGTGCATTGTTTACTCCCCTTTAATAAAACAACATCTCCAGGACCAGGATACCATCTTCCAAAGACTCCATCAAGTGCACCTCACGCTGAACACGAAGAAGTGTACCTTTCTTTCTACCCCACATCCACTTCCTCGGGCACATTGTTTCATCTGAAGGTTCGCTGTAGACCCAGAAAAGACCTTGGCCATCCAGGACTACCCCACGCCCACGGACTTGAAGACACTACAATGTTTCCTTGGGTTAGTGGGTTGGACCAGAATGACTGATATAGTGGCTCCCTTGAATCAATTAAGGAAAAAAGATGCCCCGTGGGAGTGGACTGTCTTTCGAGTGTCTGGCTCTTAAACTAATAACGGAATCAGGTCCTGTCTTACTCATTGTTCTTTATCGACCTCCAAAATACAATGCATCCTTCTTATCTGATCTGACTGAACTATTAACCCACTTAAGTTCCTTTTCCCAGAGAGTCATTCTTCTTGGTGATTTCAACATCCATATTGACATAAACTGAGAAATGAATTCCTATCCTTACTGGACTGTTTTGACTTGACACAACATGTTTATTTTCTCACCCACTCCGGTGGTCATATATTGGATCTGATCTGTACATCTGGACTATCTGTTGCCAATACTTACAGCACTGATTTGGGACTCTCTGACCATAAAGCAGTACTTTTCACTGTCTCATTACCTCTCCCTCCTCTTATCTGTAAACAACAAATTTCTTATAGAAACCTTAAAAATATCTGTCCCTCTATCCTTTCTGGATCCATTTCTGATCTTTTACTGTCTTCACCTATTCCATCAACACTAGATAGTCTTGTTGACCACTATAACACAGCCCTTCATTCAGCATTAGATAAAACAGCTCCTTTAAAACATAATTCACAATTGAGATCTATGAAAGCAGCTGGCCAACGCCTTGAGAGAATGTCACGTACGTCTGCACTCATCGTGCACATCCAGGCTTTCTCTGCCCATCAAAGAGCTTACAGAAGGCACTAACTGCTGCCAAGAACACCCATTATGGCAGAATAATAGAAAGTGGCCATGATAACCTTAGGGTTTTGTTCTCTGTAGTTAATAAACTACTCCAAACCGCATTTGGCCCACCTCTTCTACTGAAGTCTGTGAGAAATTCCTTCACTTTTTCCGTAACAAAATTAAAGATCTACTAATTCAACTAACATAAATACATCATCTGTTTATATCTCTCCCAAATAGGCCCACACTGCATCTTCAGCACACCTTTTTTTTCCTATGATCCTTCCAACCTCAGGCCACAAGACAACATAATAGCTACATTTCATATAATAGTTCATTATATTTCTAATTTAGTTAAGTCAGTGATCAAAAAACACATCATGCTTTATTTTACAATTATTCTAACTTATAAATGCATGTGGAGTGGAGATAACGTTAGTAACAAGTAGTGAAGAGAAGTTTGTCTAGCATTAAAAACTACTGTGTGAAATACCATGTGGTGATCGGGAGGTCCCATTAGTGGTCCAGTGTTGTATTGTGGTAGAATGGAATATACAAAAAACATTAGCTATGGAGAATGCTATTAGCTAGAATATACATTTGTTTTGGTTTTCCAATCAGTACACAGACGAAGTGGTGAAGGTCAAACAGTGTCAACAGCAGGATTTGAATCCACAGCCTTCATGTTTGATGTCCAAAATCTTATCCAAAAAATCGTACAGCCTGTCAGTGAAATTTGGCTTGAGTATTGCCTTTGTTACACATATATTTATAAAAGGACTTACAGTACTCCTTACATATGTTAGCTATTTCTTAGCTCCCCATAATTTTGTAATGATTGCACAGAAACACTTCAATCTAAAAACATTATTTGAGAGTCAGAAGACAGAAAGCACCAAACAAACAGCCATGGTCATAACCAGAAAATCAGAAAGATCTTTTTAGAAAAAGCCCAGGACATAAGACAGAATTCAGTATATTAAAAAAGAAAACAGTCAAGAGGGTCACAAACCAGAACAATGCAAGAAACAAAATCCAAAACAAATCACATATCCAGTAGCTAAGATAACAAGGTATTTATAACCAGAAATTCAAGATAAATTTCTCTAACTGCATGTTATGTTTTTGAAAGACTATCCACAAACTTAGACAATCAAGAAGTACTTGGTGCTGAACATTATACTATTGTGGTAAAGATAATAATAATAATAATAATAATAATAAATTACATTTAAGATCTCACGTATTGCATACTCCCAGTCACTCTATCTATCTATGGCTTGAAAACAAAGCACAAAATGGAAAAACACAACAAAATAGGGTAGCAGGGAAAATATATTTTGCTTCTAACATTGTTAAAATGCATCTAAACAAAAACTAAATATAAACTCCAAATATCTTGAAATTTAAACCCCCAAATGCTATTTGAATATTTTTAGATGCCAGAAAATGCTAAAGAAAAATTAAACAAAATCATAATGATGACAGATTTTTGTTCCAAGCGCATTGTTCATCTCTACAGTATGATTCCAGACTTTGTGTCTGTTGTGCTAAAATCATATTGACCCTTTCTTAACTTTCATAATAAGGATGGCATAACTTGAAAATTACAACAATGATAATAATAATAATAATTATTGTTATTATCAGAATGCTTGGTGTTAGTGCTACTGTCTTGCAGTGAAGGAGAATGGGGACCGCATCCGGCTAATCTCTACGTGGAGTTTGCATGTTCTTCTGGCATGCTCTGGCTTCTACCCATAGTCCACAGCCCAAACACATGAATGTTAGGTAGATTATCTTTCTGAAGTGACCTTATAGTTTGTGCGTGCATGTGTGTGTATTCACTCTGCAATGGACTGGCACCTTGTTCAGAGAATGTTCATGTGATAGGCTCCAGCTGTTCCGGGATCCTGGCCTGGATAAGTGAGATGGATGCTTATAATGCCTGTTCAATTCTTTTTAACTTGATTACATGTTACATGCAGTGTTCGAAGTGTAAGCAAGCAATTGTTAAATACTTTCTGTTTTTATAGGATGCTTGGTCCTCTTCACAATGCCTTTCAAGTTTTATGCAAAAACATGGGGCTTACAGCAGATACTCTGCCTCTGAATCAGAAAAATGCAGGTTCTGAGAATCAATGCCTACTTCCTCACTTCTCATCCTGGCTACACGCATAGTGAATATTCTGACTTAATGAAGCGCACACATACTGAGGCTACAGGCAGTGTCTTTGCAAAGTAAAGAAAAAAGCTCTCATATACTGAAAGAATATAAGTGAATGCATAACTTTTCTCAGTTATTGTTGTCTAGTTGTCTATAGAAATGAAATGGCAATTAATAACAACAGTGTATTTCTTGTATAGCCCAAACTCACAATGAGCTTTAACAGGCCTTGTTTTTTGACAGCCTCTTGCATTGACTCACCAAGAAGACAAGAAAAAGCTCCCAATAAAAACCTTGTAAGGGGAAAAAAATGGAAGAAATCTTAAGAAGGTGTAAAAAATAAACAGACACAGCATAAAGATTTGGGGTTTATCGGCCCCATATAGTGTAAAGTTTTGCAAATAGGTCAGTGTGTTCATTCACATGTACAACAGACAATTTGTAATGGTTGACGGGGACATTTTATGGAGTGGGACCGGAAACACACAGATGGAATGCTGGGAAGGAACCAAGGTGATGTATGGGAGTCATGACGTCATCAGGAGTGGACCGGAGGGAAGGAAGAAATGCGGAAGTGGCAGTGCATGGCTATGGAGTCCGGGCGTATTCATGGTGGTGTTGTTTCTTTCTTTCTGCAGAAAAAAGAGAGAGAGGTTAGTACCCCATTTTGCCCCCCTGGCATGATATATAACGCTGCATGTCAGGTCTTTACGCGGCTCCCTATGCGCGCGTGCGTGACAAAGGGCAATTCAGAGAGAGACACCCTTTTAGGTAGGTTGTACCTGCCATTGATGTCAAAAAGGGATAAATACAACACACGAAACAGGACACAAGTAATTCTCTTCAGAGAGCTAGATTGGCCAATCTATCATTGCCTGAAGAAGGGGCCTGAGTTGCCTCGAAAGCTTGCATATTGTAATCTTTTTAGTTAGCCAATAAAAGGTGTCATTTTGCTTGGCTCTTCTCTCCATTCATAATGGCTAACACAGTACAACAGCCTAGTACTATTGCCACTCCAGAAATACAACACAATGGTACATACTGCTTTGTTGTTTCACAGCAATTCTCAATAAGTGCAGGCACAGTGTGCCTCAACAACTCTCAAGGCAGAATGCAAGAATAGATTATACCACTTTCTAAATACAGAACTATCACATATAAGAATACAGATTAGTTCAAATACATCAAAAACAAAGCAGATACTAATTAATAAAAATGAAAGACAGCAATATTTGTCCATCAGCTAATTGCAAAACCACTGCCAGATTGTAGAAAAGGAGTCATATGAGCCTAACACAATCAGAGTCCTGTAGACCCTGGTCAACTAGCTGCTTCCCCCCTATTGGCTATTCTACCAACTGAGTCAATGCTGGGCCAACCAATCTGATGGAAGGAATCTTATACCTGATGATTCCAGTGCTCCTTTATCTAAGATGACTTTTGGCGATGATTCATAACAGTTTATAAATATTATATATACTGTACTTATATTTCTTATATTCTAGTGCTAATGACTAACAACAGAGATGCAGTATGCACAGCTAATCAGCATCTCTACTTAGGATATGCTAAACTGAAGTAATGAGTCTTCAGCCTGGATTTAAAAGCTGAGACTGAAAGGGGCACCTCTTATAGTAGCAGGCAGACCATTTCTCAGCTTGCCCTGCAACTAAAAGCTCAATTTCCAATTGTTATTTTATTAATCCTTGGAATCATAAGCGGGCCAGCAACTTAAGATCTTTTTTTATTTTATTGATTTTATTAAAATCAAATAACATTCCATACACATAACTCAAGTTTTACAAAAAAAAAAAAGGTTAGAAACAAATCCCCACCCCTGAGAAAGAAAGCTAGGCCAGCAGTGTAAAACTTTATGCTAGTAAGGATAAGTGAATAGATAAATTAATAAATGAATAAAGATAAATGGAGTAAAAGAGGGGAGAGAACCTGGTTCCTCAATTTAAATGCTTAAATGCTAATGCTTAAAATGTTATTGATTAGATCCTGCCAGGTTTTGAAAAAGTTTTGTACAGACCCTCTAAGTGCGAATTTGATTTTTTCCAGTTTCAAATAGTATATAACATCAGTTACCCATTGACTTAGAATAGGTGAGTTATGATTCTTCCAGTTGAGCAAGATAAGTCTACGTTCCAGTAATGTAGTAAAGGCAATCACAGTTTGTTTGTCCTTCTCCACTTTAAGCCCATCTGGGAGTACACCAAAATCAGCTGTTAATGGGTTAGGAGGGATTGTGACACCAAGGCTGTCTGAAAGGTATTTAATGATTTTGCTCCAGAATGATGTTAATTTGGTGCAGCAGCATTTTAAATTAACTGAAAAACTTTTTAAAGAATGATTTGAGCACCAGCAAACACAACATTGCAATAGTCAATCCTACTAGAAATAAATGCTAAACTATTTTCTCAGTATACTATACATTTAAAAAACACCTTCATTTTCAAACATTTTTAAGATGAAAAAAAATATGTATTGGATGGTTTTGTAATGGGTGGCGCAGTGGGTAGCGCTGCTGCCTCGCAGTTGGGAGATCTGGGGACCTGGGTTCGCTTCCCAGGTCCTCCCTGCGTGGAGTTTGCATGTTCTCCCCGTGTCTGCGTGGGTTTCCTCCGGGCGCTCTGGTTTCCTCCCACAGTCCAAAGACATGCAGGTTAGGTGGATTGGCGATTCTAAATTGGCCCTAGTGTGTGCATGGTGTGTGGGTGTGTTTGTGTGTGTCCTGCCCAAGATTGGTTCCTGCCTTGTGCCCTGTGTTGGCTGGGATTGGCTCCAGCTGACCCCCGTGACCCTGTGTTCGGATTCAGCGGGTTGGAAAATGGATGAATGGATGGTTTTGTAATGTGTGTGTTAAACTGTATACTAGTGTCAAAACTAAAAACTAACAGTGATTCCAACTGAGTTAAATTATGATAAATAATAATAACATTTTGGCATCAGCATTTAATGGCAGCAATGGCACTTAGCCATTGACTTTCTGAAGTGAACCCATGCCCCTATCCCTGAATGCTGCCGCAAAAGAAGACACATGTAACAAAGTGAGATACACAGCTTAAAAAATGGATGTAAAAAAATGGATGTATTTGGTAGGTTTTAGCTTTAGTTATCAATAAGCTCTTTTATAAAACATAAAAGCAGGGTACTTATTTTTAAAAATGTATAAAATATGTTGCACTTTTCAAGGTAGTTTCATCTGGTGAAATAATAAATATGATAGTTGTGAATAAAAACATGAAAAATACTGAACTTATGTACAGTATTAATAGTTATTAAAGCTTTTGTTTAAAAATAGGAAAAGAAAACTGCTTTGTTTTGCAGTGCCCTCCTTTAATAATAATTCAACCACAAGATAAGTGACATTTAATAACTGATGCATTCAATAAATTAATGTTTGTTGGTTGTATATATGCATTTATCTATAAACATTCTTGAGATTATTTTGAGCTACTTCATTTGACCATCTGCACTGTCTGAAATGTGTATGTCTGCATTATAAGTATTATCTAATATGTTGCTCGAGTAAGGTCCTGTTACAAAACACTTTGTTTGGCTGAGACACATTTAAAGCTCTGTGGGTGTTTTTAACCACATAGGCTCAGCCACATATCAGTTAGCATGCTTGTAGTAAGTATCTAGCTTTTTGTCACTCACCTCCAAACAGACAGCCTCTATGGAAACATTCTGCTTAATACCATATGCAAAGCTATATTTTTATACACTACTTAACACTAATGAGCAGATTTTCCCACTTCTTTGTTTGGCTGTATACTCTAAATTTAATCAGTATGTTTCATATTCCGATGACCTTCAGTATCATTTAACATTTCAGACTGAATTCCAAAGAGAAAGGCAAATTAGAGTAGGAACATCCTGCTTTTGGATAGCATTACTTAAATGATAGACATTTTTTTATCTTATGAAAGCTTATATTAGAATTTGAAAGCACCACACAGAAAGAAGTATAGATCAAATCTATTCACTGAAGAAAGTGAATTCTAGATAATAAAATGAAATGTTTTTTTCTCATAGCAGGAACAGGGGAAAAAGTAGAGAAAAGGTGATCCACAGTGTTTTACTTATACGGTAGACAGAAGTTGTTTTGAGAGTGGGCTTGCCAAAATCTCTACACCTATTTTACATCTTCATACCAGTTGTCATAATTACAAAAAAATAACCTTTAATGAAAGAAATAGAAAATACCGTATCCTAAGCTTATTTTGAGTCTTCCTTGGGTACATCTGCATTCAGTTTCCATTCAGTCTCTACTAATTTTAGCAAAATAAGTTTATTAAAAAGTTACTATCAATTTCATGTTTTGTCATTTCATTACAGCTGTGTAACAAGACCACTCCTATCTGAATGGAAAATGTATGCTGTTTCTAGACCTGGTGCTATAACTGTGGATGATTACTTTAGGGAAAGCCTTGCCTGTGAGTTTATTTGATATCCCAACAGTCCTATTGTGACAGGGTCCTTTATTGTTGAAAAGAATAAGGACTCATAAGTTCATTTTGACTGCAATGAACTTCATAAAGCAGGTGTTATGAACAACTATCTCCTTCCATTGATTTCATTCCTTTTTTAATTAAATGGCATGATCTACAGTATTTATGAAATTAGATTTACAAAGTGCTTATAATCTCATTAGAATCCAAGCAAAGGAAGAGTGTAAGACTAATTTAGCATATCTTTGGTTCATTATAGATATATCATAT
This sequence comes from Erpetoichthys calabaricus, assembly GCF_900747795.2. Classification (NCBI taxonomy): domain Eukaryota; kingdom Metazoa; phylum Chordata; class Cladistia; order Polypteriformes; family Polypteridae; genus Erpetoichthys; species Erpetoichthys calabaricus. The sequence goes on along the minus strand of NC_041400.2, from coordinate 86,496,315 downwards.
TGCCCTATGAATTAGACAATGCTGCAGCAGTATTTCAATCATATGTGAATGATATCTTTTGGCATATTTTGGGGAACTTTGTTTTACTGTTTGTTTTGATATTTTAATGTTCTTTTCTAATCTGGCTGATTATTAATAAACATGTTATTTAAAAAATAAACTTTCATTGAAGTTGGAAATGTGAATTTCTTAAGATTTCTATAATGTCCTTGGATTATGAAATTGCTTATTTAGAGTTTCTTTTGAATTAAATTAAGGTGGTGGACATTTGGGAATTGAAACCACCAACATCCATAACGCAAGTTCAACATTGTGTTTGGTTTTGCTAACTAATAGCAAAGATTTATTAGGAATTTCTGTTCTACAACTGACTCATTTCAAAAAGAAAGGAAAAATATTTTTTTCTTGACCACTGAAGCTCAACAGCCTTTTATTTATCGGAAAACTTTATTTACTACAGCACCTATCTAGCATCATCTAGAAGAATACATTGTTTTGGAATTAGAAGTTGATGGTACTAGTGTTGGGGTGGGGGCTATGCTTTTGCAACAGTTTCCATATATGGTTGAATCCTTGCACTTTCATTTCTAAAATAAATCAACCCCAACAAAATAAAAATTGATGAAAATGAACACATACAAGAAACAGAAAACATCTTTCTGGTTGTTACCACTGTTACAGATTTGATGAATGAGATTAGGGATTCTCAAGGCATTCATCTTATTCCTGAATTAACTATGGAAGGGCTAAAATTTGCTCGAGAATCAGTCAGATCTAATGTCGTTTTTTGAGGTTACAACTCTTTATTGCCTGATCATCCAGCAACTCCATGAATTTATAAAGCAATATTTCTGATGGCCCTCTTTAAAGAATGATGTAGAGAGTTATATTATTGCTTGAGAAGTTTGCAATAGAGTTAAAAAATTACCTTGAGTTCCCCAATTCCTACACCATCTTGACCTATCTGAAGAAATAATTATGGATTTTGCCACTGATTTACCTTCTTTGTGTAATTGTATTACAATATTAGTTATAATTGACCAGTTATTTAAATAAGCCCAGGTTATAGATAGATAGATGGCTGTTTGTCCCAAGGGAGAAATTTAGATTTTTAAAGAAGCTCAATAAATAAATAACCAAATATTATAGCAAATAACAACAACATCTCTCAAATACATGCCAAAATTACTAAAAAGAAATTAAAAACTTCTGACTTGGTCAATGATAAAACAAGGAGTCACGGTCACAGTAAGGCATTATAAAGTCATATTGCTATTGGTACTGTTATAATGGAGCTCCAGTAGCTTTTCTTGTTACACTTCTGCAAAATAATTTGTTTGCTGAAATTACATGGTAATAGTGTGTCAAAGAGATGATGTTCAGCATTCTTCATAATGGCGCTCAGATTTGATTTCCTTCCTTCCTTCACTACTACCTCCAGTAGATCGAACGTGCATGCCATAACTGAGCGTGCTTTTTTAATTAGCTTGTTCAGTGGGCCTCTTTTGAGGTGATGTTACTGGCCCAGTACACCACAACATAGAAAATCACCCTGACCATCACAGAATTGTAAAACTTCTAAAGAATGTCTTAATCCACATTCCTAAGAAAAACTGTGTCTACTCTGCACTGTTATATGCAGTAGTTCCTCTGTGTTATGAGATCAGTCTCACCTGTAATCGATGTAGTTACTTGTACATTTACTTGTAGCATTACACCATCTCCACATCTACTCTATGAATAGTGACTGGGAAAAGGGGCTTTTTAGTGCATTGAAAGTCTATAAACTGTTCCTTGGTATTGCTGATGTTAAACTGCATACACCAATAAATAAAGTTCTCAGGTTGACTCCTGTACAGTGGCGTAGGAAGGCGGGTGCGATGGGTGTGGCCCGCACCGGGTACCAGCTCTGAGGGGGTGACAAAAAATTGCCGGTTTTATATTAATGCACCTTGTTACATAAAATAACATGTCAAATAATTTACATGGGCTTTAACAATACCTAATTGCAGCAAATTGCGTATGAACAATGTGATGCTGTAATGATTTAGTATTATTGTGTGCTGCGTGGGGGTAGGGGGTGTTCTGTCTCGTTTCTTTTGAACTGTGCTGGTGCTCAAGTAAACAAACAACTGTGACTCATTGTCTCATCCCTGCCACAAATATATCATCGCCCCAAGTCATGCTGTGCAACAAGATGATATTTTTAACCCGAACATCATAATAATATAGTCGGCGCGAAACGTTCTGGACAGTGGGGTGGGTAGGTATTGTCCACTCTAGAACCGACCATAAAGTAAACAAAAGTTTACAAAAGTAAACTAAAGTTTACTTTAGGATCGTTCTACGGGCGAACGGACAATATCTCCCTCCCCATCCCACTATCTTAAGGCCCCTATATATACGAGCCGGGACACACAACAAAATCATGTGTCACAATTCTGGTTAATTGGTGATTTGGCGTAATTTTTTTTTTACAGAAATTCCACGCCTAAGAAGATTTCTAAAAGCCGCCAAAGTTCCAAAAGAAGAGTCTCTTGGTTGGACTTCCTTAAGATTCTTATAGTTTATGGTTGAATATGAACTTTTAGACTCTGTTCCCAATCTCATTTTAGCATTAAGATTTTTCTTAACTTTATGTGTTTCTGTTGCATCATGTGAGAGGAGTTTTTCGAAACTCAAACTAATTAAGAATTATATCAGATCCACTATGAACCAAGCACGACTCTCTAGCTTAGCCATTTTGTCAATTGAAAATAGTGTAGCTGAAGGTATCGATTTTGATGACGCATTTTCAAAATTTGCAGAACAAAAAGTTAGAAAGAAGAGATTCTAAGTATCATGTTAAAGTACTGTTTGTTGGATTAGAGCCTAGAGAACGAAACTTGTAAACAATTGAGTTTTCATACAATTGTATTACAATAATAATAAAGTTATTCACTAGGTACTATCACTATGAAAAAAGATTTCTTACATTGTAAATTAAACTGGCTTATTAATAAAAAGGCATTTTACTTTTTTTTTTATTCATAAATAAATGGCTGGGTGATATTGAAGGCACAGGAGAAATCTAAAAACATAATCCTCACAGTGCTGCCAGCTTTGTCCAGATGAGAATTAGCATTGTGGAGCAGACAGATAATTGCAGTATTTGTCCAATATGCAAACTGCAGTGTGTCCGAGTCATGTTTCACGAGAGGACTTATATAGTCCAGCACTAGCCTCTCAAAGGTCTTCATGATGTGGGACATATGGGCCACTGGTCTGTAATCATTAGGCGAAGAGCCACCTTCCTTCTCTGGAAGTGGAATGATACTGGATGTTTTCCACAGCAGTGAAAGGTCCTGGAGCCTTAGTGACAGACTAAACAGACAACACAGGATATGACAAAGTTGGTCAGCATAGGCCTTAACAACTCAAGAATTGAATTCACCCAGCCTCACAACTTTTCCTGTGTGCAGCTTCCTCAGTTGTCTTCTCACCTGACCATCAGTTAAGGACAGCCCATACTGAAGGTCATAGGTAGGAACTGTTGGGTCTTATAGGGGTGGTGTGGAGTCTGTAGACTATATGAATTTCCTAAAGCCATTGAACCTGATGGTTGTTCACAATTTGTGTCTCAGTTTTAGAGAGATTTTGTTAATACATTCAAGGTTCAACTTAATTTTTATTCAGGTTGCTATCCTCAAATAAATGACAAAACAGAAAGCTGAAACAAGTTTAAGAAAAATATGGTGTTACACAGATCTGTAGCAAAGTAATTAGAAGAATTTCCTTTCTTTACTTGGATTATCAAGAAATACTTTGATGACTACTACCACAGGGTATTTCACCTTCTGAAATTCAGTATTAATTTAAACTTAATCTTCTTTTCTTAAAATATTTTCAAACTCATCTACCAATTTTAACAGTACATATCGATAATCTGCAAAGCTTGGCCAGAACCGATTAATTCTGTATTGTTCCTTGTGGATCTTAGGTTCACTTTTAGAATAGAACTTCTATTCCAATTCTCTAGAATAGTGTTTCCCTGGAAGGCCGAGGTGGTCTGACCCCTCAGCAATTGGAACACACTCTCATCCTCATTTTTAAAAAAGGTGCCCTTACCTCGGTCTGCCAGTCTCAAAGCACAGTTCCAGTACTACAGGGAAATGTTAAACACAACATAACTGCAATGCACAGTGGTGTCAGTTATTTGAGTAGGATCTCTTTCACTTGTGCAACCTTGCTGCCATGGAGTTTTGTATTCAGCACAGTGATCTCAACTCCAGAGATGTACTCAACTTTAACTTCTGCTTCTGGATGCTGCCAGGTTCACTGAGGATGTACTGTGCAGGATTAGGAGCTCTGCAAAGCGTTTTTACCACCACTTAATGATATCCCTAGTTGATGTCAATGTTCACCACTCTTGCCCAAGACCTGTCTTTCTGACACCCAGCCTACCTTTTCTGAGTAATTGGTTGGACAGAATGTCTTTAAGGCTTTACCAAACTCCCTCCTGCATGGTTTTCATTTTGGCCATTGCTGTAGCTTATGCAATTTTTTCTCATAGCACTACTCGGTCAAATATGGAGAGCAAACATTACACTGGCGGCCTCTTTCTTCACCTTCACAGATTCCCTTCCCACTGGTCTCCAAAATAGAATGCAGACACCCATCCCTGGAGTCAATAAAACTAGCCAAGGTCAAAACTGTGTGTCACCAGATTTATCAACAAAACCAAAACAAGAACAGAATCAAAGGCTCAAGAGCAAAAGATTTGACAACTGGAAAATCAAAATAAAGGTCTTGAAAGTCACACAGAAAATAGGTTTGTTATCCACAAACTTGGATGCAAAATGGCCGAGAGGACATCCTTTTAACCTCACACCAATTGACCCCTTGAAGTTGTTACCCTTCAAGAAAAAGCATTTTACCCTTTGAATGCCTACAGATTTTACTTGCTATTTGTTAAAGGAATCTTTGATCTTAAATATGTTTAAGAAAGATGGATTAGTGACATTATATAAAGCAGATGCTGACATTATAATAAGCACAAGTAATCATGTAAAGACTATAAAAAAAAGTATTCTGATTCTGTTACAAGCTACTTTGATGGGATGATGTGTTATCGGGACTGGTATCATTATCCTTGCTATTTCAAAAATGGAGCTTTACTTCTCTGGCAGCACTTTATCTAGCTCAAGTGAATATATACATGATCAGGAAACAATACCTAGGAAATTTTTGTTTTGTGTTTCATGGGTTCAACTTTCAATAAAATAATAATAGATTCATTCTAGAGGAAAAAAGTCCAAAAGTGCTCTTTTTGACATACAGCAAGAGTTGAGAGTAACTTCAGTTTTAGAGTTGATAAGGTCAAATGTATATTCTTTAGATACATAGAGTTTCTTGATGAAGACACAACTGAGGTTGTGCTTGGGAGATAAAATTTCATTTTATGACTGTTGACTTTTGTGTTACTTTGCTCAGATAGGCTTCAGTAAAATGTGATTGCACTGCAAACTATGTATGTAATGATTTGAACCTTTAATAATAGATGTTTTTTATGACCATGGGACACAACTTTACGATTTTATGCATTATATGTTTTTGTCTTTGTGTGTTTTGTAATCCTAGTTTAAAGTAACAAGTTAGTTTATAACTCAAGGGTACTGGATACTATACAAACACATTTGACAAAATATGGTATTTGGCATATACTTTCCTGAATAAAGCTTTTACACTGAGCCATCTGTCAATGGAGTAAAAATGCCAATTATTTATTATGTAATATTGTATATGGCATTAAACAACATATCCTCCGAGGTTAAGTACAAAAAACCTCATCCGTCTGGGAGACAGCCACACCATCTATGCATTGGCCTGGTTATTGAATCATCACAAGGTGCCAGAAGACTTTCTCTCTCTCTGTCTCCTCACATAGTTGCAACATTTAAGGGCAATACCCATCAGCTTTTATATCCTTATTTAATTTTTTTTTTTGGATTGGTGTGAAGCTTTATGATTTTGAGACAAGGGTTTATTTTTATTAGGGCTATATGTCCAAACTTTATGTTTGCTGCTATTACTTATTTATTTGATGATCAATGCTTTTTTCTGTATACTTTGTCTGCACATCTTAAATGTTTGAGGAAATAAAGTAAATACAGGACATTCCATTCCTTATCAAAATGAACAGTACATTGATTTTGCAAAGTTCCTGGATATCCTCCTGACATTCCTGGCGTCCAGAACAGATTAAGAATATGGATTTAGCCTAATTAATGTCTAATGTCTCTTGATTTGAGTATTTGTAAATTTTTGTAAATTAAATAAAAACTGTAGGTTTCATTTCTGCCTAGGGTGCTTAGGTCTGAATCACCAATAACTTGTCTTTATACAGTAACTAGTCAAATATCCATGTTTATGGTATGTAAAATGCCACTGCACAGTTCAAGTTTTAAAATGAAATGGATAGCATTGAATTTATTATTTTTCTGTTTAATTAAAACAATTAAAACTCATCAGTATAAGATTTATATTAATAATACATTACAATAACACAACACTATTTTATTTTTTATGTTAAATATGACTATGTTGGGGTAAACAGAAAACATTTCTTTACACACAGTGTTAGATATTGGTAAACCGGGACTATAGAATGACAGTTTTCTGCAGACTCAGAAGGTCTGCAGCTGTAGCTGTAGGGATAGCTGTAGCTATAGCAGGTGTGGCTGTACAACTGTCCTATCCTTAGCCTAAACAGAAGTATTTGGCCAAACAACCAACTCACTGCATTGAAACTAGAATGAATCCAGGTAAAGAGCATAAACCTTATACACTTAGTTGGAAGCAAAATCCCTTTAGGGAAATCTCAGAAAGCATCAAAAGAATACTCAGATGTATGTGTTTTGGTTAACATCCAATATTACCCAAACTTTAGGCAGCACCCTCATGTAAGGCGCACATTAACTGCAGCAGATTTTGCACTGAATGTCTGAGACAATAGTTTTCATTGATCATGGCAAAGCTGCTATTAGTCAAGAATGTACAGAGACTCAGAGATTTGAAATAGACCTTAAGGAACCATATGGGGCTAAAATAACATCTTATTGTTTTCCTTGTAAGTAAATTAGCTCATTAACTGTGCTTTTCAGTTAATGTCTTACTCAGATATTTTAATCATTTCTTACAGAGCAGCTTAGCCTATAGCTCTTTTCCTCATGTTTTTAGGTAGGTGTATAATTCCTTTCCAGATTTGATGGAGATCACTAGGCAGCAAGTACCTTAGAAAACCACAAAGGTAGAAAATATTTAGTTTAATGTTAGTATTTTGGGCCTTTTAAAATAATACTGCACCCAAAAATGTTATTTTCTAATTTACAGTACCTACTTATGCCAACAAAAATTGTTAATCTCATACTGTTATGAAGAATGAATTACAAAATTACTCACTCCCATTGTGTACAGGTGAATTTTATCAAAGTAGGTTATTATTTTAGCCAAAATAAATGTTTGAACATTGTTACCACAAGTGGGTGCCAGAGAGTCCCAAAACCAAGACACAGTAAAGCACCAGATGTTCTTAGAATGAAATAAAGAGTTTTTATTCACACCAAGCACTTCAAAGAATCCTCCCTCCAATAATCTGCCACAAAACAAAACAAAGTTCACAATCACTTCTCCTATGTCTACCCTGATGAGTGTTATCTGCTGCTTCACATTGATGAGTCAGAGTCAGGAGGCTCTCTTTTATTGCCAGACCCAGGAATGCTTCCAGTGTCATGCCATGTCTTCCGGGAAGCACTCTCAGGCTGTAAAGAAAAGAAGGAGGTCCTCCCCCAACAGTGCCCTCTATCTACACCCAGGGTCCCTGCAGCCCCACCACCATAAAATCTTGGGCCACTGACAATTATGGCTGAGCACCCGGGCCCCCGGGATCCGTACTATGATAATTTTAACTCCTCAAGCTGATCGAGTGACGGACCTATGCTACACTTAAGCCTAATGTCAATCACATTGAAATTTCATGCAACCATAATTAAATTTATTTAATATTGTATTGTATCTCATGTCTCATGATGCATGGAGGGTCTGGTAGCTCTAAATTAAAATTACTAACAGAATCAACGTATCTTTTTGCAATGTTTTTATTTCTGTATGTCCATCTCATGATATGGTCGCGCCATCTGTGCGGCGTGGGTAAAAAACTAGTCCACGGCAAAGATATCTGTCAGGAAGCCTTTAATAATTAACTAAATGTTATTCAGAATTATTGCTCAAGCCTATGAGCAAACTACAACCAAAAAAAACCAGTGCTTTTACTGTGCATAACAACCAAAATAACTCACCACGTGTTAAGTCACCCTGAACTTTAAAGCCATTAAAACAACAGCCCTGAAGCTTTTCTGGTCACTACACTACCCCGCCTTCTGCTGTGCTGAGTTTCTTCAGCACTAAATGGGCTTGTACTCAGAATAAGTCTTTATTGACTAACAGTGAACAAAAATTATTATTATTATGCAACAAAGCTAATTATTTTTCTATTACTGCTAGAAGCAGACAGGTTTTCTTATAGCCCTCCTTGCTCTGGTACATGGCATCATCTTCAGAATGAAATTGGTTGGTTTATGATGCCTACAACTGGCAGCTGTCTGCCTTTTCTTGGGTGTTAGTGTGCTGCAAGTCTCTTCACTGGAGAGAAGCTGCATGTGGTCCGAATCCTCCTTTTGGTTGGATGTGCCAAGTTGTAAGGGTTCTCCCTGCTCCAGATTGTTTTCCAGCACAGAATGACGTAGCCTCCTCATCCATACTGGAACACTGTCAGTAGCATATGGAAGTAGGAGATCATGATGCAAAACCTTTGAATTGTGCTGATCCTGGACCTGATACAGAACTGGGCCAAGGCATTTAGTAATAACCTGAGGGCCATGCCATGTCGCCTGTAGCTTTGGACTGTGTCCCACTTTCTTGGTACTATCCCTCACATATACTAAATCACCAACCTTATAAGGACGCTCCTTAGCCTACAAGTCATATGTTTTCTTTTGCTGAATCTGTGCCACCTTTAGGTGCTTCCTGGCCATCTCCTATGCCTGATGCACACCTTCTTCAAGATTTTTCACATACTCTGGGATTTCAGACCTCTGTGCATTATCCTGGGCAATGCCTAGAGAGACAACAGACAACATAAGACTGGTGGACTTCTCTGCCCACCATTAACCGATTTGGAGTGAACCCAGTTATTGTATGTAGTGAACTTTGGTATGCAGCAGTGAGTAGAGGCAAGTGCTGGTCCCAATTCTTTTGGTTTTCATCAACATAGCACCTAACCATCTGTAAGAGGGTTCTGTTAAAGCATTCCACCTGACTGTTGCTGGAGGGATGGTATGGGAAAGTCCTTGTTTTTGTTATCTGCAACAGACGGCAAACTTCTGTGAAAAGGTCACTTTCAAAATTACGGCCTTGATCAGTATGAATTTCCAGTGGGGTTCCAAAACGTGCAATGAATTCATATACTAATGTCTTGGCAGTAGTTTCAGCACTTTGATCAGGAATGGGAAAGGCCTCCACCCATCGTGTGAACTGATCCATCATTACCAGGATGTATTTATTGCCCAAACTGAAGACTGGAAAAAGGCCCCAGCACATCAATGTGTGAACGATCCATTGGTGCCCCTGCCTGATATGCTTGTCTCTGTTGCCCCAACAGATTTACAAGATTGGCACTGCTTACATTTCTTAACAAAAAGACAAATATCATGCTTCATACCCTCCCAGTAGTAATGTTGTCGCACCCTATTAAGTGTCTTCCCTTCTCCAAGATTGCCGGACTGTGGTGGGCTATGGCAGAAATGGATGACTTCCTCTGAAGGGAAGAAGGCATTTCCAGTGTGTCCTCCCAGCTGTAGTAGAGAACCCCTTGGTAGCGTTTAACCTGTGGCCAGCACAACCAATATTTGCGAATGACTGTGCTCTCAAGTGAGACTTTTTCTCAGTCAGGAAGCTCTCCTTGATCCTTCCATCGGTGAAGAATGGAAAGAGTAGGATCCTTCCTCTGTTGCTCCTCCAACTGCTGCTTACTGAATTCTGGAATTCAGCTAGTTTCTGGCACACGCAGTAGTTGAGATGCTTCCTGGAGTTCATTGTGGTCTCCTATTGAATTTGTCTTAGTTGAGACTTCATTTTCAGCGTGCCCACTCCCTAGAGAACTCCGCCGCACTGCAAGAGGGATCAGATCATCCACACCACTGTCAAAGCGACACCACTGGCGTTGCAGCTTTTGACAATATGTGCAGCCCCCACATGGCAGGCTGTCAGGATCTTTTCCAGCTTGGTAACACTCACATGCGAACTCCACTTCCTTCTTTGAAAGGGTATCAGCATTGGCATGTTGTATACCTTCACGATGTTCAATTTGGAAGTCATACTAGCTGAGCTCCTCTAACCAGAGGGCCAACTGTCCTTCCGGATGCCTGAATTGGAAGTGCCAAGTGAGACTGTTATGATCAGTATGAATGAGAAAACTACGGCCAAGAAGATAATGTCTGAAGTGCCTTGTAAACATTACCACAGCAAGCAGCTCCTTTCTTGTTGCGCAGTAACGCTGCTGGGTGCTTTGTAAGCATGAGCTGGCATATGCAATTACCCTTTCAACTCCCTCTTGCAGCTGGGAAAGAACTGCACCAATGCTAAAGTTGGAAGCATCTGCATCTATTATAAAGGTCCCTTCAGGCAGGGGGTAAGCCAATATTGGTGCTGTTGTCAACCTTTTCTTCAGCTCTTCGAATGCTAGCTGCTGAGTCTCACTCCATTTAAATTTGACTCCCTTCTGCAAGACCAGGGTCATTGGACTGGCAATTTCTGCAAATGCTGGTATAAATCGCTGGTAATAGTTGCAAAGTCCAAGGAATATCTGTAGCTCCTTGATACTTGTGGGTGTATTCCAATTTTGTACATCATGTATGAGAGCTGGCTTAGTGGCAATGCCCTGCCCACTCACTATGTGCCCCAGAAAGAAAACTTCCTTCTTAAGAAGATGACACCTTGAAGGTTTCAATTTTAATCCAAGTTCCTGTTCAACACTGTTGCCTAAAACAATTACATCATCCAGGTAAACTAAAAGAGTCTGCCATTGCAATCCTTGTAACATAAGCTCCATGGCCCTTTGAAAGGTACTAGGCGCGTTACATAATCCAAACGGGATATGAGTATTTTCGTACAGCCCATACTTGGTTATGAAGGCTGTAGCTGCTGAAATATATAAGGTGTCATTAGGCACAGGTAAGACGCATGTCAAAAGAATTCTCAGAGTCCAAGAGTTCGTTTTAAAGGTATTTAGTGAAAGGTAAAAGCAAATAATCCACAGAAAAATAAAAGAAAAAATAGTTACACACATAGAATAAAAGGCAAAAAAAAGGAAAAAATGTATCTTCTTTAAACTTAGCTTTTCTTGAAAGACTTTAGTTATTTCTTTACTTAAAGGTTCTTAATTTCTTTTTCTCTACGCCTTAGCGTATGGTGTGGTAATTAAGTAAACAAGTTTTCTTTACTTGTTATTTCTCACATTCAAAGGGCCCGTAGGCCATCGAGCACTGTTACGCGCGGTCACGTTTTTTCTTCTCTACTTAAAAGTTCTTAATTTCTTTTTCTCTACTTAAAGGTTCTTAGCTTCTTCTTTTGTATGCTTTACGTACGGCACAACACATAAATTAAGTGCTTTTTTCTTACATATTTTCTTCCAACACTCAAAAGGCTCGTAAGCCAGTTGGCACATAGGCAAGTGCCCAGGCACGGTGACGGGCGATCACGGTTAAAAAACGTATGCCTCTACACCTTATACAAGGCAAGGCTGTCACTAACTAACTGAAGAATAATGTTTACTCCAAGCTGTTAGAAATGGTAAGAATATACCAATACGATTCTATTTACGGGGGTTATAGGAACCTCCCATTATTTATGCATTGTCATCTAAGAAATATTCATGAATCTTATAGAACAAAGAAAATGGCTCTTACAAAGGCAGTTTTTCTTTTATCCTCTCCTTGTACCATTGTCTGCCAATACTCACATTGCATGTCGAGGGTGGAGAACACTGTGGCTCCTCCCAGTGTGTCTAGGCATTCCTCTATCTTTGGGAGTGGGTAGGCATCCTTTATAGTCAGTTCATTCAACATTTGATAGTCCATACACCATCTGACTCCACCATCCTTTTTCCGAATGAGAACAACTGGTGATGCCCATTTAGACTTGGAGGGTATGACAACTCCTGCATCCAGCACTGCCTGTAGGTGTAGCTGCTCTTCTTCCTGGAATCCTAAGGCTGTGCATCTTGGGGGCTGGTGTACAGGTCGGGTCCCCTGTGTCAATGCGGTGTGTGATGGCAGAGAATTGTCCCAGTTCATGGTCACTGGCTGCAAAGATTGACTGGTAATCTAAAAGTAAGGTGGTCAGCTGTTCTTGTTGGACTAGGGTGAGATCTTCACTAGAGGCAATGTATAGGCTGTGAGGGTATGAAGGCAGGTCCAAAGCACTTGGTGACTGGATTCTCTGTATTTTTGAAAGATGTTCAGGGGCCTGTTGATTCAGTTCTGAACTGGATGGTTTTGTAAGTAAGAGTGGTTCAGTCTCTATGAGGACTCCCAGACATGTGCCCTGTGGAAGTTCTGCCTCCCATAGTGAAGGATTGCACACATGAACAGGTATATGGTTTTCCATCTGAACCAGCACACTACCAGAAGATATGCCATCTGCTAAATGTATTGGGTCATGTACTTCTGTAACACCAGGCCTTGGATCTTCAACAGTCCCCCATACATCAAGTTCACTAAACGGCAGGACTGTTGATGTATGCTCTAGATGTACACAGGATACAGTGTACTCTCCTATAGCCCCTCCCACTATATGAGTGGGCACTGGTTCACCTCCAATGAAGACCTTGCCTTCTGCATGAATGGTCATGTTCATGGTCAACATGAAATCTAATCCTAGGAGAAGTTGATCTTGCACTGTTGTTCAGGCTGACAGTTCTCCCAATCTCAGTTTCTCATGTAGTTCTAATTAAATGATGGTGACCTCAGCTCCAGTAGCCACAATAGCTTGAATAGGCAAATTGTTTGTGGTGACTGAAATATGTAGGTTGGTCCTGGTGCAGCCATTTTCCCACACTTGCAACAGATGAGTTGGTGAGCCTCTTAACACTTCCATCACAGTTTATGGGACATGAATCATCTGGGACCGAGTTAACTTGCATCTCTGACGTAAGCCATACGCTGGTTGCGAACCCCCTTCAGGAAAACAGCAGCAGCTAACTGGTCCTGCAGGTCCAAATTTACTCCAGGATATGCTAATGTCACTAGATGACGCACTTCCTCTGCAAACTCTACCCCAGACTCCTTTTGTTGGCGAAGCTCACCAAGTCGTTGGCGAATGATGGTGGTGGGGGGGGGAGGGGGTTGGACCACCTGTCCATAACTGCTGGGTCAGCTGTTCCACCAGAACGGCATAGTCTTCTCAAATATGTTCAGGGAGTGAACAGACATAACGCATAGTTGACCCTCTGAGTCTTTCATATAGTCGATCCACTCATTCAGCCCCAGTCCATGCATGCCTCTGTGCTGCCCTCTCAAAAGGAACAAAAAATATCTCACAGTCTTCTTTTCCATCAAATGTGGCTAGCTTTGCATTTGTGCAGCATGATGTTGCTGGGTGCTGTCCATGATGGTGGTAGTAGCTGTTTGGGCCTTCCTTTACAGTAGTGTTGTCATCATTTTCCTGGGACAGGCGGCTGGGCCTGCCATTTTCCAGAATGGGTGAATGATCTGTTCTGTCAGGCCGACTCCTGGTTGTTTTGGATGATGGTGCTATAGCTCTCCTATCCAAGATACGGGGGCGCACAACGGGTTCTGAAGTAGGGTCCATAGCAGGACTGGAGATGCGAGATTGCTGGCGAACAACTTCTAACTCAGAAGCAAACTGCTGCTCTGCTGTTGTCAGTGCAGGTCTGGGTGTGTTTCATACATGAACAGCATTGGAGGTGGGGAAGCAGATGGCAAAGTGGGTCTTACACTTTCACATGTTCTGGAAAATGCTTCTGGGCCTTTAGGGGCTACTTGGGGACTGTACCTAACATTCTGCAAAGTTTTCACTGCAGCCTCAATTTTATGCATTGTTGGTGACAAAATTTGTTAAAACTGCTGGAACTGGTGCTTAAGTAAGGTTTTCAGCCAAGCCGGTGGCTGCTCGGAACTCGCAGCCCCCTTCCTCTGATTTATGGTCATCTTCTTCCATTATCTTTAATTTGGTTATTTATTAATCTTTGTTTATCTTGCCAACTGAAATAGCCGCTCTTATTTTTCCCACAATACAGGCTCTATAATTTCTCAGTGCTAAAAGTGTTTTTCTTTTTTAACGTGGTACGGGCTAGTCTGGTGCTTCAGATGGCTAGAGTCATGCTCCCTTGTCACGTGACCTTGAAGTGCCGTGGGCAGTCTTCATATCTCTCTCCTCTTTATTTATTTATTAGTTTAAGTCCTCATCTCAACATCCCTTCCTATGTGAATGCTCCGCTCCTCAATTTCATTACCATGGTAAGCACTTACTTCTTTGCAACTGTTGTTTTATTTGTCTTCTACACTGATGAATCCATCCCGATGCTGAAACCACTTGTCGCGCCGTCTGTGCGGCGCGGGTAAAAAACTGGTTTACAACAAAGATATCTATCAGGAAGCCTTTAATAATTAACTAAATGTTATTCAGAATTATTCAGCATTGAATACATTTGCATTGAATTAATGAATGAATTTAATGAATAAGATGCTGCTTATTCAGGTCGTTGCTCTAAAAAAAGGTGACATATGTTGTTTAGGCTTTCAAAACGCCCAGACAATTCTGAAATTAAGGAATCCTTCATAACATGAAAAGTGCCTCTTCTGAATTTTACTTCTGGATCTTGGGATTCCTGATCATCTGCTTCTGCATCAGATCTGTCGGACTCAATAAGACATCTTGGTCTTTTGCCAGGCAGACCTAATTTGAACACTGCAGAAATTTCAATTTTATTTGCTGCAGCTTTAGCTTCACGCAAGAGAGCCTCCCACTACTTGGGGCCCCTAACAAGTGTCATGGTTGCCTCGCCCTTGCAGCGGCTCTGTTCCTCAACAGTGCTGCAACTTCCAGCCTCTAACTCTCATGCACCCCTGTGGGTATCCCGGCTGGGCTGTCACATGAGGACCACTGCCATTTGTCGTGTGGGGGATGGAACTGCTTCCAAGTACCTGCTTCAGTTGGTCCATCCATTATTTTATACCGGCTGGGCACAAAGTTATCTTCTTGTACAGCCTGCCAATCCATCCTTCATTCCTCTCTAGCCTTCCATCTGGTTAATAAGTCTTCCTTGTTCCTGGCCGGGATGCCTGTTCTCTCACAACATCTTCTTCTTCTTTCGGCTGTTCCCATTAGAGGCTGCCACAGCGGATCATCTTCTTCCATATCTTTCTGCACTCTGCATCTTGTTCCGTTACACCCATCACCTGCATGTCCTCTCTCACCACATCCATAAACATTTTCTTAGGCCTTCCTCTTTTTCTCTTGCCTTGCAGCTCTATCCTTAGCATCCTTCTCCCAATATACCCAGCTCCCAATATACCCAGCATCTCTCCTCTGCACATGTCCAAACCAACACAATCTCACCTCTCTGACTTTGTCTCCCAACCATCCAACTTGATCTGACCCTCTAACTTACTCATTTCTAATCCTGTCCATCCTCGTCACACCCAATGCAAATCTTAGCATCTTTAACTGTGCCACCTCCAGCTCTGTCTCCTGCTTTCTGGTCAGTGCCACCGTCTCCAACCCATATAACATAGCTGGTCTCACTACCGTCCTGTAGACCTTCCCTTTCACTCTTGCTGATATCCGTCTGTCACAAATCACTCCTGAAACTCTTCTCCACCCATTCCACCCTGCCTGCACTCTCTTTTTCACCTCTCTTTCACAATCCCCATTACTCTGTACTGTTGATCCCAAGTATTTAAACTCATCTACCTTCGCCAACTCTACTCTTTGCACCCTCACTATTCCACTGACCTCCCTCTCATTTACACACATGTATTCTGTCTTGTTCTTACTGACCTTCATTCCTCTCCTCTCTAGAGCATATCTCCACCTCTCCAGGGTCTCCTCAACCTGCTCCCTACTATCGCTACAGATGATAATGTCATCAGCAAACATCATAGTCCACAGGGACTCCTGTCTAATCTCATCTGTCAACCTGTCCATCACCATTGCAAATAAGAAAGGGCTCAGAGCCGATCCCTGATGTAATCCCACATCCACCTTGAATGCATCCGTCACTCCTACTGCAGACCTCACCATGGTCACACTTCCCTCATACATATCCTGTACAACTCTTACATACTTCTCTGCCACTCCCGACTTCCTCATACAATACCACAACTCCTCTCGAGGCACCCTGTCATATGCTTTCTCTAGGTCCACAAAGATGCAATGCAACTCCTTCTGGCTTCTCTATATTTCTCCATCAACACCCTCAGAGCAAACATCGCATCTGTGGTGCTCTTTCTTGGCATGAAACCATACTGCTGCTCACTAATTATCACCTTACTTCTTAACCTAGCTTCCACTACTCTTTCCCATAACTTCATGCTGTGGCTCATCAATTTTATCCCCCCTGTAGTTTCTAAAGTCCTGCACATCCCCCTTATTCTTAAATATCGGCACCAATACACTTCTTCTCCACTCCTCATGCATCCTCTCACTTTCCAAGATTCCATTAAACAATCTGGTTAAAAACTCCACTGCCATCTCTCCTAAACACCTCCATGCTTGCACAACATGGACCAACAGCTTTTCCATTCTTCATCCTCTTCATAGCTGTCCTTACTTCCTCCTTGCTAATCTGTTGCACTTCCTGATTCACTATCTCCACATCATCCAACCTCTTCTCTCTCTCGTTCTCTTCATTCATAAGCCTCTCAAAGTACACTTTTCATCTGCTCAACACACTCTCCTCACTTATGAGTATGTTTCCATCTTTATCCTTTATCACCCAAACCTGCTGAACATCTTTTCCAGCTCAGTACCTCTGTCTAGCCAATCGGTACAGGTTCCTTTCTCCCTCTTTAGTGTCCAACCTCTCATATAACTCATCATACGCTTTTTCTTTAGCCTTCGCCACCTCTCTCTTCACCTTGCACCTTATCTCCTTGTACTCTTGTCTACTTTCTGCATCTCTCTGACTATCCCACTTCTTCTGTGCCATCCTCTTCCTCTTTATACTCTCCTGTACTTCAATATTCCACCATCAGGTTTCCTTTTCCTCCTTCCTCTGTCCAGATGTCACGCCAAGCACCCTTCTTTCTGTCACTCTTACTACATCTGCTGTAGTTGCCCAACTGTCTGGTAATTCTTTACTACCGCCCAGTGCCTGTCTCAGCTTCTCCCTAAACTCAACCTTACAGTCTTCCTTTTTCAGCTTCCACCATTTGATCCTTGGCTCTGCCCTCACTCTCTTCCTCTTCTTGATCTCCAACGTCATCATACAGACCACCATCCTATGCTGCTTAACTACACTTTCCCCTGCCAATACTTTGCAGTCTTCAATCTCCTTCAGATTGACACTTCTGCATAGGATGTAATCTACCTGTGTGCATCTTCCTCCACTCTTGTACATAACCCTATGTTCCTCCCTCTTCTTAAAATACGTATTCACCACAGTCATGTCCATCCTTTTGGCAAAATCCACTATCCTCTGAGCCTCTTCATTCCTCTCCTTGACACCATACCTACCCATCACTTCCTCGTCTCCTCTGTTCCCTTCACCAACATGTCCATTGAAATCCACTCCAATCACCACTTTCTGTCCCTTGGGTACACTGTTCATCACTTCATCCAACTCACTCCAAAAATCTTCTTTCTCATCCATTGCACACCCAACTTGCGGGGCATATGCACTAACAACATTCATCTTCACACCTCCAATTTCCAGCTTCATAATCATTACTCTGTCTGACACTCTTTTCACCTCCAGAATATTCTTGACATGCCGTTCCTTCAGAATAACCCCAACTCCATTTCTTCTCCTATCCACACCATGATAGAACAATTTGAATCCACCTCCAATCCACCTGACCTTACACCCCTTCCATTTAGTCTTTTGCACGCACAATATATCAACCTTCCTTCTCTCCATCATATCGGCTAACTCTCTTCCCTTACCAGTCATACTGCCAACATTCAAAGTTCCTACCCTCAGTTCTACTCATTACATCTTGCCTGAAGAAGGGACCTGAGTTGCCTTGAAAGCTTGCATATTGTAATCTTTTTAGTTAGCCAATAAAAGGTGTCATTTTGCTTGGCTTTTCTCTATACTCTCTTAGGAAATTCTTTTGGAAAATGCTTTTAGTCCTACCTTTACCTTTCAGTCCAAAAACATTGTGGGAGGGAATGATAATTCCATGGAATCTTATCAGCAAATCCTGCTTTGCACATTCTCCTTTTTCCCTTACCACATTTAGTTTATATTTTGTGGGTTAACTTTTTTTTTTAAGCATTGTCACACATGTCCTCATGGGAGGCAGCTAAAGGGTCTAAATGAGAGTAATTCCACGCCAGACCAGGGGGTGGCAGAGTACACTGACCTTTTTTCTCACTTTCCTGCAGACCGTTCACAGGAAATTCCGCCTAGACCTAGTGATGTCACTTCCGGTGAAGAACCCATGACCAAAGAGACTTCCTGTTCCGGCCCTTTTGATGACGTCATGTCTGGGTCTGAACCTATAGAAGAGGACCCTTCCGCTTCTTCCCTAGATGACTTCACTTCCTTTTCTGGCCTTTAAAGCCGCCATATTTGACTAACCTAATCAGTTCTGTTTTGGACTCTGTTCTGAGCACATCAGTGCTAGCAGTTTAACCATTTGTAGCCGGGGAAATATTATATGGGTGGCTGCCCCAAACCTTTTTTATGACTTGTGTCTGCTTTTTGTGACAGCATATATTCCTAACTTGACCTTTGCAGTTTTCCTTATAATTACAGTACTAGGCAGAGTATGATGAGACCAATTGTGTGTAAGTAAAGGGTATTTGAAATCATTACTTATATTTTCAATTGCTATTATTGTCATAAAGTTACAACTCCTCAGTCTATTGGCCTTTTTTTTGCAAGATGTACTGATTTGATAAAACCCTGTTTAAACTGACTTTAGACCTTACTCTTTATATCCATTGCTAATGTACAGAATTCTCTGAAGTTTTTGCAAAACATAATTTAAAATGAAATTTGGTATTTCCATAGAACTAAAATGTAAACAAACTTCCCTGTTAAAATAAAAGTGTTCTCTTACTTGCTCTAACACCCATCATGTTACTGTATTTGTTAAACAAATCTTTGTTTCCTTATTGGAAAGGCATTGCTGTAAAATCCAGGTGCTTTAGGGAAACAGCATAAGACCACTATGAAAAAGAGGTTTAATTTAGCGTATTAGTTGTGCAAATCATTACAATCAGAATGTATTTCTAACACAACCAATTAAAAATAATTACTGAAAACAGTTTGCTGTATGGAAAATATGTGGACTAAATATGTAGACTATCTTGTGTAATTGATGAAGCGATTTGTGGTTCAAGGCAAATTACTTGGTTCTGGAATAGGTGACCTCAAAAGAGGAAGCATGAAGACAGGGCTTAAAGGCTTCCTGGCTCATGGTCTAATAAAGCCATAAATGAAAAAAAAATTGAGCAAAGCAAAATGAATATTTTTGTAGACTATCATTTTTTTTGTAAAATTCTCTTTATACTATTATTTTATATTTAAAATCATTCTGTTAACCATACACTCTAAAAGCTTTGCATGCAAACCAGGAATTGTCTGGCCAGTTTATGTGGGGAATACAGAAGGCTGAGATGAAAGGGCAACTTAGCTAGGGATGGAATGGGGCTGAGTCATGGTGGAACAGGACTAGAATGAAGCAAGGAGTCGGCCTATTCCAGTGTGTCTGAGAGATGCATCAAGGAAGTCAGAGGAACATAAAGAGAGGGTCACAAAGATCTTACTCTGCCATTTTTCATTCTGAGAAGAGGCCATTCCTGGTCCTTTGCGAATAGCATTCTAAATCAAAGACCATACCAGACTAAGCTGGACCAGAACTTAAGACAGAGAGACACCTGGTAGCAATCATCTACCCAGGTCACATTTATATTATTGTCACACTCACATATTATACTTTGCTTATATTTGGGCAGTGTTGGAAATTTTAACTTAATCTTTGCATAAAGTATATAAATGTGTAACTTTCTCTCTTGCCTGTTCTGGTACTCTATCCAGGTGCTTGCATATAACAGAGGGTTGCTTCTTTAAACAAGTAAATGAACCTGAGAGGCAGAGAGTAAAGTATGGATCAGGAAACACTGCACTTTCACTTTCTAGACAAGGTTTAGCTTAGAAAAAAGCACACCTTCTTACAAACAATCATATATTTGGAGGAATGGCTGCATATCAGCTGCCATAACATGCAACTCTTATATCTCACAGTAATAAAAGAATTTAAAAGTGTCAGTCTTGCTAATGCAATTAGACTTTCTCCAGGCTGGGGTGCTTCTGTTTTTCTAATCCATTTTGAAACTTGAGGTTTCTTCCCTCTCCAGTAGATTAGCTTTGACTAAGACCATTTTTATTTTTATTAATTTAAGAAAGACAGAAAATTTGTCAAGTACTATTGGATTTGTTTGTTGTGCTTTTCCCTTCTACTTTCTACTGAAAGATTTCAATGTTTGTGTATAAAACTTCAAGAATAAAGTGTGCTTAAAAGAAGACTCTCTCTATATATAATCTCTCTCTACATACGTGTGCAAGGGAGGCAGCTGACAGGCTTGAATGATTGTAATTACATGCCACACCAGGGTGTCACAGTGTTCACTAACCCTTTCTCTCTTTTCTCTACAGACCTTCCGAAGGAAATCCCACCTGAGTCTAAGGACTTCACTTCCAGTTCCAGTCCTAATAACATCATTTCCTCCAGAACTTCCAAATAAACGGCATCTTGACTCTGCTATCTCAGTTCTGTTTGGAAGTCAACTCTGTAAAGACCTACATTTTGATCATTTATCGCTTGTTTTGAAGTACACAGGGTGGCTACCTCAAACCTTTTTCTGTTTTCTCTGTCTTTATTCCACAATAGTAATAACTTAGTTAATAAATTATATGAGAGTGAAACTCTTTTATTAGAAAGTTGGTATAAAATATGTTATGGTACTTTCGCAAGTTCAAGTACCAGTCCGTTAGAGTGCTGTCACAGTCACAATGCAATCTCTCTTTATGGAATCTCCTGTAGATATCATGCATACTTTAGAAGGCAAAGTTATCATATGTGAGTGCTTAGTAACTGTAGTTGTTTAAATATTTTTATCAAATAATAAATGTCACTAGCCCAGTATGTCATGAAAACTTAAAAGTGATATCTTTAGAAAGTAAAGTCTGATTCTTTATGAGATTAGAAGCTGGAGAGAATACTGTAAATACTATGTAGCAGAATTGTTGAGGTTACCACATGGGAATTAAACAAGCCAATGTACAGCAAAAAAGGGGGGGTGGGGGCAGATAAAGAACATGTATCTGCAAGCATTTATAGTAGGAGGTGCATGGCCACCAGTGAGTCTCTTTAAAGATCCTGGCTTAGACCAGCTTATGGAGCTGATGAAAGCACCTGGTGTTGCCTCTGACCCCAAGTGAGATATTAGTCAAACCTATGACATGAATGTGCGGTCAGTGAACAAGGCAGACAGTGATAATGACAGTGCATGCAGCTGCATGGAAGGAGACATGGACAATTGGGATGGTGGCAGAGTTGGAAGGTAGATGAGGAATGGGACGGCAGATTTTTAAACAATATTAGTTGGTGACAAATTATTTGGTTGATATAGACAACCCCACTTTAAAAATCCATTTGTAACAAATTATTTACTTATTATTGTGTTTAAGCTGTTTTTGGAAAAATTCAAGCAGTTTAAATTTTAAATTCTTAGCAAGTTAGTTTATTATTATAAACCACTTAGTG
The DNA here is from genome assembly GCF_900747795.2 of Erpetoichthys calabaricus. Lineage (NCBI taxonomy): Eukaryota > Metazoa > Chordata > Cladistia > Polypteriformes > Polypteridae > Erpetoichthys > Erpetoichthys calabaricus. The sequence continues at coordinate 86,474,260 of NC_041400.2, read as the reverse complement.
TACTTAGTGTAATTTCTATAAATGTTAAATTTAAACTTTAAACAATAGTAAGTGCCCTGCCTACTTTAATTTCAATGAATTCTGTTGAGACATAGGGAAATGCCTTATTTTTATATGGAGGCTCATCAACTTTATGACAGAGTTAGAGCACATTTCAGACTAAACAGGAATAAGAGTACAGAATTAAATCTCTTGTGTGAACCTCACCATTTACATATTTACGCTACAGAAATGCTAATAAAGCTAATGAGAATTTCACAACATAATTTAAAAGTCAGGAAGATCTTCTTTGTTAACACTGCACTGGAAGGACCAGTTGCAGTGGAGAAATGCGACAGAGATGTAGGATGCTAAATTCCATTGACTTTAATGAAAAACAAATTCACATTAACATAAAAAAATAAAGCCATATTTCATGGATGGAAACTAAGAAACTGAAATGTACATAAACAGTTCTAAAATTTGTTATTTTCATGAATACTCTTTGTTTATTTTGAGATCGTAATATGATTTAGGTATGGAATAGTCATTATCTGTTAAGACAATAAAGTTACTTTGAAATACAGTATTACAATACTTAATTTAACTTAATCCTATTAGGGAGTGATTTTTTGTTTATCTGTCTGTACTTTGCATCAGACTACAATTCAATGTGTAGTTTAGGTTCACATTTGTTGCGAAATGTTTTAGAAACATTTAATATATTATCTTTGCATGTGTTAGTATACATTACTGTGAAAAATATTTAAAAAGATCTTGTGAAGGACAGCCGGGTCCCATGCCCGGCAGGGACGCCCCTACTGCATCTGTTCCGGGGGAGCTACCATGGACAGCTCAATACCTCCCCTGGGATGCTTGGTGGCAGCCTCCCTGGCGGACGATGATTCCCCAGCCTGGCGCATGGCTCCATGGGAGATGGAGTCCTCCACAGCCTGGCTGGGGGCTCGGATGGCCGCCAGGGGGAGCTGCATGGAGTCAGCAGCCTGGCTGGTCATATCTTCAGCCCCACCCGGAAGGGCAATTAGGACCAGGTGGTCAAATACCTGGAACGCTTCCGGGTGGGGTATAAAAAGGGCCAGCCACCATCACTAGAGAGAGCCAGAGTCGGAAGGAGGAGGACTAAGCCTGAGGATGATTGGTGGTAAAGAAAGAAAGGAAGAGAAGAGAAGAGAAGAGTGTTGTGGTTAGTGGGTGTTTTGGGACTGTGTTGGGCCTATGGGACACGGGGAAGGCGTGCCCCACGGCTGAAGAAGAATAAAAGTGTGCTTTGTTTAAGTACATGCCTCTGTCTGAGTCTGTGCCGGGTCAGGCGCTATATAGCGCCGTTCACAATCTATATATACATACTTTAACATTTTTCTGCTCTTTGGCATTATGTGCAGTGGGGTATTCTTGCAAACAAATCTGCATGCATATGAGTTTATTTATGCATAAAAACAAATAATAAATTAAAGTGATTATAATTATACTTTCAGGTGTAAGCTGCAAATCCTAAAATTTAACGATCTTACTCTTCTTATTTTCACTTTTAATTGCTAAATGTGGGCTAAGCAGCACAGCATAAATTTATTTAAATTCTGAGGATTTCCTTTAATTAGTACATAATCGAAAAAAAAACTCACAGCCAATGCCTTGCTAAAAATCGATGTGGAGCATGCTACCCTTAAATAACTTTTGCATGGTAACACAGTGTTCCCCATGGTTGAAAATAAATGCTTAAGATTTTACAGCAAACTGCATGTTGTTGTGTTCTGGATACCACAATAAATACCACAAAATGTTAGACTTCCTTCTGTATTACAGTTTGCACTCAAGAAGTGGTACAGACTGGTATAATAAATTATTTAAATCATTTAACAGTGATTAACATAGAAAAACACTACTAATTACATTGACAGCTTAGGACTGAGAAAATCTTAGAAGAAAAATTATTTACTATTGTTTGCTGTATTTTTGTTTGCTATTGACTGTAAAGAGGATATGTGCTGGCTCTTCAAGAGATAACACACCAAGAAAACAGGAAGTCCAAATGGTGACTCACCCTTCAGCTTGAAAATCTGGGTTGATCACCTGGCCCATGTCTTTACACAGACTTTCAACAAATCATTAGCACACTTATGCTTCAAACAAGCCACATTCATACACTCCGAAAAAAATCCCATATAACAGGACTGAATGACTACAGACCTGTTGATCTGATGTATGTGGCCATGAAAACCTTTGAGAGATTGGTGTCAGCTCACCCGAAGGATACAACAGATTTCCCTCTTAGACCTCCTTCAGTTTGCTCACCAATGATGATGCAGTCTGTTCTGTATTACATCTTGCAACATCTTGACAACCCAAGGACCTGTACAAGGATTCTGTTTGCAGACATCAGCTAAGAATTTAATACAATTATCCCTGAACTGCTCCACTACAAACTTTCCCAACTTTCCATCTCTGCCTCCACCTGTCAGTGGATTACCAATTTCCTGACACAAATAGGAAATAGCAGATGAAACTAGGGAAACACCTGTAGCTTCTGTACAATGAGCACTAGTGTCACCAGGGATATGTGCTCTCCCCACTGCTGTTTTCCCTATATAATAATATCTGAACCTCTAAAGAATACCTTTGTCAAACTCCTTAAATATGCAACCCCTGCTCTGATGATTTTGCTTGATTCACCAAAGAAGAAAAGCATTGATGATCACACTTGATTAATCTAAAGCTCTGACAATCACATTGAAACTTCGCCCCAATCAATCATCACCATCCCCACCAAGGCTTTGATGAAAGAGCGAAATTCCAAATCCCTCTGCTCAAACGATTTTGCTGACTTCACAGAAGGGGATCCACTGACATGAGAAAAAGTGAGTCATGACATCACAAAGGCTGGAAAACACTACTCTAAACTAGGAGATGAAAGTGAACTTCAGGAGCCCCTCCCTCAAAATTAACTTCCCTCTCCATACTTAGCAATAATGTGTCAATCGTGCAGTCCTTCCCATTTCTGAGATCTATAACCTCCTTTGATTTCACATGGAAGGTCAATATAGATTTAATCATTAAAAAGACACAACAGTGAACATACTTGCTATAACAGTTGAGGGGGTTCAATCTATCACAGAAGCTGTTGATTCAGTTCTACACAGCATTCAGTGAGTCTATTATAAGCTTGTCCATTTCAGAGTGGTTTGGATCAGCAACTAATCATGATAAGAACAGGCTACATTGCCAAAAAGATTACTGGCATCAGTCTTCCCGTCTTACAGGACCTGCACTAATCCAGAGTCATGAAGCACGCAGGGAAAATCATCACCAAACCCTCACTACCAGGCCACAACTGCTTTGAACTTCTCCCATCTGCCAAGCACTTTATAGACTAAACTACGGCAAAACAAGAATATATAAGAACAGTTGCTTTCCACAGGCCATCAAGCTCACAGATGGTAAATTTGACTGTCCTTGCTCAGTCTGGGGACCCCAGACCCCAATATCTTATAATATTCTTACATATAACTAATGATTAATTCAGTATTTATTTCATTATTATTTGCCCTGCCTTGCACTTTTGTATACTGTGAATGCCATAAGGGAGAAACTACCATCCCAAAGGAGGTGGATTGCAATTCCTTGCCTGGGCAGGATTCCACAAGGGGAAGATATGGATGGATGCCTATGCTGGGTGGGCTGGTTGATAGTACTCTGGCTATAATGGAAGGACAGAGGGAGACTGCTTCCCAGAACCATGTGTTCCCCCTATATACAGGGTGGCAGCATCCCTCTGCTGAAACTCCCATTGGCACACCCACAGGACATTTTGGGGGCTGAAGTTCTGATGGGCAACCCTGTTGGGGCACTTGGGCACTGTCAGGAGTAGCTTCAGGGGAACACTACTGCTACTTTTTGGGACTTCTGCCTGGCACAGAATTGATTCAAGCGTGCAGTGCTGTGGCACCGGATGTACTCCTATGTCAGGCATAAAAGGAGCTGCCTCCTCTACATCTGGGTTCAGAGTGGGGGGAGTAGTGGATGATGTTTGCAGAGGATTGGTGGAGAAAGACAGAAGGTGACTAAATTCTGTATTATTTCCAGTACTGGACTGGTTGAAGCCTTAGAGAATATTATTATTTATTAAACTACTTTTTCTGTCATCCAAAATTGTGTCTGGTTAATAATAATTCATTACATTTATATAGCGCTTTTCTCAGTACTCAAAGCGCGATCCACACAGGGAGGAACCAGGAAGTGAACCCACAATCTTCCACAGTCTCCTTACTGCAAAGCAGCAGCACTACCACTGCACCACCTGTGAGGTGTGCATGGTGTTTAGGGCTCTGGGATGCCCTTGATGGCCACAATGCATACATCTTAACATTCTTTGTCTTGTATTTATCTCATGTGTGTACTTATGAAGTATCTATATGTCTGTGATGTATTGTAACTATAATTGGAAAGTCACCTTCACAAAAAATAGTCAAATTCTTCATAGGCTGTAAAAGCGGGTGTTGAGAGTCCACTGCTCTCCTTACCAGAATTCGGCGTCGGTTCTTCTTGGTTTGCGGGCGACCTCGATAGAGTAGTAGACTGAGTGTTCGATGTGTGAAAAGGCACACAGAGATGGTCACCCCAGTTTGTGGACTATTTGCCAATTATATTTTATTTCTTTAATAATACAACAGTGGAGATACAGCACTCAGCTACCCAAGAACACTTCTCTCTCTACTCCACCCACCAAATTTCTCCTCCCTTAAATAATCTATCAATTAACTTTATTACAACTTCCTAAAATGAACTCCTGCTTACATTACTCCCTTACCCCAGAAGAAATGTCCTCATTTCAATAACATTTTTCAGAAATACAGTAAATGCAACAACAATGTAGGTCAACTACTATCAGACCTCACCTAAGCAGTAATTAAACAGTAATCATTAACTAAAGGCAGATTTCCCCATAAAATGAGAGGGGTGTTCTAATAAAGTCCAAAACATCAACAAGTAATGCTTGCACATAAACAGTGTGCAGATTTGGCGTAAGACCAGAGAGAATTTAGCTCTAATCAAAACAATACTAACAATAATACAACTTAATATAACACAAAGTCCTTAAATATTGCAGGCATGCTCCTCTGACATGGAGGCAAGTCATTAACATGATGAGAAGAAGCTGATAATCCTGGGCTACCTAAACTTATGTCATTCCTGGATGAACTGGGTGGTGTGGAGATTGGGTCTGTTGTAGAGGAAGTACAGCTCTGGCTTGCAACAGTAGGATCAGGCAATTGTGGCTGTAATTGAAGCTGTGTAGGAACTGAAGGTACAGCTGGTGGTACAGGACTTGGAATAAGACCTGATCAGTTGTTTAAAGGTGGAGGTGAAACAGAGTTTGGGTGATAATGAGAAACTACATGATGAGGTTTTGTGATATATGGCTTCAGACGATTGAAATGAATAACTTTTGGTTTAGTCTGGGGTTTTGACAAATCACGAAGTTTAAAAGAATCTCATAAGGGCCAATCCAACTTGGAGCTAATTTGTTTTGATGATGTGCTGGGTTATCCATCAGTACTAGATCTCCTGTTCTATAAGGTGTTGTCACACACGTGTGTTTAGGAGGCAGCTAAAGGGCTTAAATACAGGTAGTTCCATGCCAGACCAGGGGGTGGCAGAGTGCACTAATTTTCCCTCTCGATCTTTTACAGACCATTCTAGGGAAATCCCACCCGGCTCTGGGGCAGCCACTGACGTCACTTCTGGTTCCAGTCGGGATGACATCACTTCCGCTACTGGCCTTTAGAGCTGCCAGGTTGCTACCTGGAGATCAGTTCTGTTTTGGACTCGGTTGAATGAGCATGTCTCTGTATTTTGATACCTTTTGCAGCCGTAATCGATTAAATGGGTGGCTGCCCCAAACCTTCTCGATGTCTTTTGGTTGTTTTTCTGACAGTGTGTACTTTACATAGCGAATGTAGTACAGCTGCTGCTATTGTTGCACTTTATTCCTAAATGCAGTTGCAGATCTGTAGGCATTTGTCAGTCTTGCTTTCAATGAGGCTGCATATGCTGAAGGGGTGCCAGCCGTTGCAGAGGTGGAATAGCCAATTTCGTTGTCAATTATGTTAAGTGGAACTCTGGCCTCCCACCCATGAGCCAAAAAGAAAGGTGTGAAACCTGTGCTGGCATGAGTTGTTGTGTTATATGCCAATGCCACTTGAGGTAAATGATTGTCCCATTCTTGACCTAAGTCAAATAGATATTTAGCCAGTTCCTCCTTTAAGGTGCGGTTATAACGTTCTACTGTTCCATCACATTGTGCATGATAGGGAGAAGTGCGGAGCTTGTCAATTTATAACAAGTTGCAAAGGTGCTTTATGAGGTTTGACTAAAATTGACGACCTTGGTCTGAGTGCAGAGCTTCAGGAATTCCAAGTTGAGGGATAAATTATTCAAAAATACAGCATGCAACTGAGACAGCAGTCTAATCCGTTAACGGATACAGGTTGACAAATTTAGTATAAAGATCCATCAGCACTAACACATAATGGTGGCCTTTCGTGGAACTGGCAGCTCTGTTATATCTGCAGCAACAATCTGAAAAGGCAATTCAGGTGAAATAGAAACCAAAGGAGCCCATGGGCGAGGTACAGGGGACCGCCTGGACTGGCAAGCAGCACATTGTTGGGAGTAATTAACAATGTCTGACGACATATAAGGCCAGTAAAAAGACTGTGTTGCTCTGTTCATTGTTTTGGCTAATCCATAATGACCAGCTGCTGGGTGTCCATGAACATAATGGAGTACATGGGGAATCAGTGAGGAAGGAATAATAATTTGTTTAACTGTTCTGTGAGAAGGTTGGCACAAGTGTCGATACAACAGTCCATTATCTACTATAAGATGACCAAACTGTGACTATAGTTTCCTTAGATAAGAGGATGCATCATAAAGTCACCAAAGAGGGGGTCGGTGTCCCCTCTCCAGCCAAGAGAGAACAGTTGTAAGATCAGGATCCTTATGTTGCTGTTCAGCAATGTTCCAATCCCCTTGTATGTGCACAAGACTAGTGGTTGAAACTGGCCGTGATGTATAACTTTGAGAAGCAGTGAGCTGAAGTTGAGTGAGTGCTGAAGCAACATCAGTCTGGGTTGAAGCTGTTACAGTTTGAGTTCTTGACGTGACAGGTAATGATGACAGAGCAACCTGGGAAGGGTCAGGTGGGCGCCAACACAGGGCATCAGCATTAAGATGTTTAGCTCCATCACAATGGATAACATGCCAGTCATAAAGGTCTAACTCGACAGACCATTGTGCCCTTCTTCCTGTGGGGTCTTGATCTAAAGGAAGCTTTTTAAGACCAACCAGGTGTTTATGGTCTGTGATAATGGTGAAAGGATGGAAAGCTAGTAATGGCAGAAGTGACGGACTGACCAAATAAGAGCAAAGATCACATGGTCAAATGTTGACCACTTTCTCTCTGAAGCTGAGAGCAAATGACTAGAATATGCTATTACATGCTCTTTACCATCAACGCGTTGTGCTAAAACAGATCCAATAGCATGGAGAGAGGCATCAGTGTATAGAAAAAAAGGAATTGACAGGTTGGGAAATGCCATGATTGGTGGGGATGCTAAAGCCTGTTTTAGTGTGCGAAAGGCTTCATCTGCTTCAGCTGTCCAGATGAATGGCACACATTTGTGCGTAAGGTGATGCAAAGGCTCAGCAGTATGGGCAAACTGCTTAATGAATTGTCTGTATTAGGAACAAAGGCCAAGAAAGGCTCTGACCTGAGTAGGTGATTGTGGGACAGGCCATGATGCGACCTTCTCTGTTTTTATAGCATCTGGCTGAATGCCTTCACTTGAAATGTGGTGGCCTAAAAATGTGACAGAGGAGCGAGCCAGATGGCACTTTGTGGGTTTGAGCTTGAGCCCAGATTCACGAAAACGTAGGAAAACCTCATGTAAATGCTGAAGGTGTTGGGAGAAATCCTCACTGTAGACAATAATGTCATCAAGATACATTAAACATATGTTCCAATGTAAGCCACGGAGCACCAACTCCATCAAGTGCTGAAAACTTGGAGGGGTATTAGAAATACCCATTGGCATCATTCTGAACTGATAAAGTCCAACACCTGTAGAGAAAGCAGTTTTCTCCTTGTCTCTTGGATAGAGTGGAATTTGCCAATATCCTGCAGTAAGGTCAATAATACTAAATATTTGGGAACCAGATAGCTTATCCAAGGCGTCATCAACCCTGGTAAGTGGGTGAGAGTCTTTAATAGTAACTGCATTAGGATGATGATAATCAGCACAAAATCTGTGTGTACCATCCTTTTTCCTAACTAATATGACTAGAAATGACCATGGGCTACAAGATTCCTCAATAATATTATGCTCCAGGAGCTTCTCCACTTCCTGTTGCAACAGAACCTGGGTTGCTGGAGAAACTCCATATGGACGAAATTTGATTGGCTTAGCATCCCCCGTAAGGATACTGTGGGTGATCAGGTTTGTTCTGCCATAATCATAAGGGTGTGAGCTAAAAATTTCTGAATAGTCCCTTAGTAAAGTTTCAAGTTGTATTACTTCTGCTGAAGACAAATTCGTCTCAGATATGTCCACATGTGGCAGTGCTTCGTTAGACGCATTACTAGCAGTAACTGCTGACACTAAGGTGTATTCCTCATGTCCCTGGCCTGTGATGGAGAAAAGCTGGCCTTAAGGACATCCTTCACTGAGGGAAACAGGGTCTGTGGATGGATTAACAACTCTGACAAAGCCTCAGCCATTGTTTACTGATGTTAATGTTCTAGCAACAGCTAATGACAGTGCAGGGGAGTGGTGTGGCACTATAATGCCAACAAAATTATTGACATGGGACAAAGCTATGCAACTTCCCATAACAGAGACTGCAATTGCCATTTCTGACAAAGCTGGGACAGCCACAGGTGTCGTACAGTGACAAATGTGCATGCGGCAGGTTCAAGGTCACATGATGCTGGGTTAGAAAATCCCATCCTAAAATCACAGGATGGCTGGAAGAACACACCACATAAAAAACATGACAAAAGGTAATGTCTTCAATATGTACAGGGGCAGTAACAGATCCCAACATATCCAACAAGTGTCCAGTTACAGAGGTTTTGGGATAGATCTGCAGCAGTCTGTGATCAGCGATAGACTGGAGCCAGTGTCCACTAAAGCATGGAGTTCAGCTCCAGCTATTGTGAGTTGTATAAATGGAGTAGGGCTGATGTATACATTTGAATCAACATTATGTGGGTGGACTGATACGTGATCAGAAACTGACATTTGGTCCTCAATACCAGCTTCTAATAGTTTCCCTGAATATGTTTAGAGGAAGACAGAGTGTTGTCTGGTGTGTAAAAATGCACCTGTCTTGTGGGAGGTGTGATAGCTGTCTGAAGGATGTCTCTGGTGGTGTGACATAGTGGGTGAGGAGGGTCTATTTTGTCTGTAGAGGGGACCTGGTAATGGGGAATAAGCTCTATGGGGTCTGTCACTATAAGCAGAGTTAGAAGAATGTATTGCAGCATGGGCTCTGTGCTCACCTGAAGGAGAGTAGACAGGTGAATTATCATAACAGTACCTGGAGAGAGAAAAATGATCATAGTGATCTGTTCGGGAACGGTAGACCCTTGGATGCTGAGAGGCTGCGGAGAGGCTTCGATGTTGCCAAGAGCTGGGATCACCATTTTGAGGAAAGCAGTCATCATCAGAATAGGTGTAACGACGAGGTGATGAAGCTCGGAAAGATGGTGTAGAGATGTCATCATAGAGAGAGCGATTTCTTCCTGCATAGGAATTTTGGGTAGAATTGTACCGGTCCTGACAGTGGCACTGGTGGTAGTTCCATTGTTTTGAGTGATGACCAGTGCAGCAGGTAAGATCTGTCATTCCACAGGCATGAGATGTTCTCCTGATTCCTTTCACTTCATGTTTAAGGTCGGAAAACTGCGGTGTGAGTTTGGCCAGTCTCTCATCAGCATAGCGTTTATTAGACTGTTGCAAGTCACATAAGTCAGTCTGGAGATCAGCAATAGCAGTGACTAAGTCAGTTATAGGATCCGCAGCATGACTGTCTGCATTGTTCTGTGTGACAGTCACTGGCATGACATTTGAAGGAGCAGCAATGCTGAGAGATAACTGAGCACGTTCACATTGCCTTGCTACTTTCAATACAGCATCCATGCGCCATGCTCATGGATTTTTAGTTGAACAGAGCCGGCCTTAGGGCGAAGCGAACGAAGTGACCGCTTCGGGCCCACAGCTGGAGGGGGCCCACTGCGCCCAAGGTTTTTTTTTTCCTGTGATGCGACACTGCTGCGGAGGGCCAAATGGAGCAACAGACTCCTTCACTCCAACCTCTATTACTAATTTTTTTATGTATATAATTCACGGGCAACATATTCCATCACCTAATTACTCCACGTGGACATCTCCACTCGGCACTCCAATCTTCATTACGCTTCACTCAGGCCCGCGCGCCTGTTGCCGCCTCCATGGCTCATCTGTGCCTCTGTCCTCAGTAGGCGGCCACTTACGCTTCAGTCAGGGCTGCTCCGCCGCAATGCATTCTCGACAGAGCATAAAAGGGGCCCTTCTAGCTGCAGGGGTCGTACCCCTTACGGGGCCCTTGGTATCAGTTTGCTTCGGGCCTGAAATTGTCTAGGGCCGGCTCTGAGTTAAAGAGTGGGATCTAATTCCCAACACAAACCGTCTAAAAATTTCACAACGTTGAGCATCAGCAGTGTATTGTGGAAAAGCTTCAGTGACTAGGTTAATCAAGTCTGCTGCATAAACCTCTAGTGGTTCTTCGGGTTTGCGAGGACAAGCATTCAAGTGTGTTTGAAATGTGGCCAAAAACTGCCGTCTTCCAAAAACAGTGCTCAGACTAGCTTTACCCAGCGCGTAGTCAGCCTTTACATCCGGGGAGAGGCTCTGCCAGTATGAGAACACCGCGTCACTGAGTTTTGTGGGGACAAGCTTAGCCTTTTCTAACGGAGCTGCAGAAACATCCAAAGCAACTTCTAATCGTTGTATCCACGAAGTAAATGGCTCAACTCCATCGCCAGTGAAGGGTGGGGGCAATTCAACTGTAAACTACAGTTGCATGTTCACAGTATCGGCGCTAGCCCTTTGCTGCGGAATAACAGTGGGTTGCTGCTCATCATCCGCCATGTTTCAGGAAAACACGCAGTAGCGTGCAGCACGTAGCTCAACTTGTAAAAGTGGCACCAATAGTTACTTAAGTGTCCACAAGCAATAGCGGTAATATCCATGCCATCTATAGAAATGCAAATTAATGTCCACAAACTTAACCAACCGCCGATGCCACAAGTGTAAGAATGGGTATTGAGAGTCCGCTACTCTCCTTACCAGAATTCGGCATCGATTCTTCTTGGCTTGCGGGCGACCTCGGTAGCTTAGCAGACTGAGTCTTCGATGTGTGGAAAGGCACACAGAGATGGTCACCCCAGTTTGTGGACTATTTGCCAATTATATTTTTTTCTCTCTCTCTACTCCACCCACCAAATTTCTCCTCCCTTAAATAATCCATCAATTAACTTTATTACAATGTAGAGATTTTAGTTTTAAATACACAGTGGGAGGTCTGAAATTTGAAAGTGCATCTGCTGAGAAGGATCTAGGAGTCATAGTTGAATCATCAGTATCTACAGTATATCAAGACAGTGAACATACAGGAAGTTATCAAAAAAGCTAATATAATGTTAGGTTATGTATCATAATGTGAGCAGTACAAGTCAGGAGAGGTTATGTTTAAGCTATTTAACACACTAATGAGACCTCACCTGCAGTACTGTGTACAGTTTTGGTCTCCACATTACAAGAAGACCAGAGAAGAAGAACTAAGCTGATTCCAGGACTAAAAGGTAAAAAAAAAACTGAAGAGAGCTGAACCTGTTTAGTTTAAGCAAACAGAGATTAAAGGTGACATAATTTAAGTGTTTTAAATTATTAAAGGAATTAGTACAGTGGATCTCACTGTGGGCGGCACGGTGGCGCAGTGGGTAGTGCTTGTACTTCGCTTCCCGGGTCCTCCCTGCGTGGAGTTTGCATGTTCTCCCCAAATGTGCGTGGGTTTCCTCCGGGTACTCTGGTTTCCTCCTACAGTCCAAAGACATGCACGTTAGGTGGATTGGAGATTCCAAATTGTCCCTAGTGTGTGCTTGGTGTGTGGGTGTGCGTGTGCATGTCCTGTGGTGGTCTGGTGCCCTGCCCAGGGTTTGTTTCCTGCCTTGTGCCCTGTGTTGGCTGGGATTGGCTCCAGCAGACCCCCGTGACCCTGTGGTTAGGATAAAGCGGGTTGGATAATGGATGGATGGATGGATGGACAACTTCCTTACATGAAATCCTGCTTACAGGCAAGCACACTTAAAATGTGATTCTGATGTTATTATTGGAATCCCTACTAGTCTGTGGTGGAAAATTTAAATAACTTAAAAAATGTGTGTGTTTTTTCTTGGCTAGTAAGTGCCCCAGTGTAATTACATATATATATTAGGGCTGCTGATTAAAACAGTTAACACGATGAATACTTTAAAAATGTCTGCAATTAAAATTAAATGTTTTATTAAAACTTGGTTAATTTGACAGTGCTTCACACATTTGTAATGAAGCAGTGCCAAAAGAATCTAAGTTTATTAATGGTAATAAAGGTGTAGCACTACCACAAATAAATATTGTACAAGTGTCTCTCTTATGCGTGCTGTTTGTCACTACCTGGGCTTCAACACATGTAACATGGTGACTGACAGCATCGCCCTTCATGGATGGAATTTCTAGGCTGCCATAAGGAACTGTTCTGGTTGATGGTCAATAGGAGGTTAGGTTGCTAAATACAAAAAGAGAAGAAAAAAACATTGTGCATTTGTGGAAGATGAATGTTCTCTTCGTTCCCTTGTACTAATCCTTGTCTAAGGAGTTAAGCAGAAGTAAGCTTTAAAAACATGCTTTGTTGAGCAAACAGAAAAATATTTGTCAAAAGGACTCAAGGTCTAAGCATTCCACACTGAGACTGCCTTATCACGTTTTCCCTTAGTTTACATCTGAACGCCATAACAAAGGGGCCAAGAAAATCAAGTTGCAAAAGGGGCGTTGAAGGGGCTCAAGGATTGTTTAAAATAAAAGTGTCGACTGTTGCATTTCATAATGAATATTAAATCACGCATTCTAGGGGTATAAAAACTTTGCCCCACCCAACAAACAGTTGTTCAGAAGAGCCCTGATGCTGTCATGTAATATTGATTGCCTGCTTTTCTGAAACCTGCTCACTGTGACGATAAGAAAATAAAGCTGCTATATGACCACACCTGCTGTCTTGTCTAAGTGATCATCCACAGTTTTGGCGCCCAACGTGGGGCAGGAGACGGGCAGACGACTCCTCGAGCAGGATCGTCCAGAGGACGTTCGATACTGGCCGGATTGAGGGACCAGCTCCGGTAAAAGTTAGGACTGGCCTGCCTTGGGCGTTTCCTGCGTGGGGAGTCCCTGACCTCCTCCTAGCCGATACAACGCACGACTTGACGGGAATTTCCAGGCAGGTGGACAGAGTCACAGTGAGTAGATCGGGGGGATTCCCATTGGTTTGACTGGTGTGCCAGAAGAAATAGAAGTATAAAAAGAATTGAAAGCATACTGTATCAGAACCATAGGAGGGTTCTAGGGACTCACGGAAGGTGACAGCAAAGTGTGAATGTTAGCAAGTCACCCCTTGTGAGTGGAATGGAAAGGGACGAGTGGCACGCTCCTAAAATAATAAAGAGGAATGGGTGGTGAAAGGGCATAGTTAAAAGTGTGTGTCTAAATAAACGGGAGGTCGAGTTTTCCATCCGCTGTCTAGTCATACTCTTGTCTCAACGGGTTACTCAGGTGACGGAGACTATACCCTGGCAGATTGACGCATACAAGGTGTGTTTAGTGGAAGGACTCGGGGTATAAACCTCCATAGTCCGGATGCCATACTGAGTATTGATGTAGGATTCTGCTGACTCGAATAATCTATCTATCTATCTATCTATCTATCTATCTATCTATCTATCTATCTATCTATCTATCTATCTATCTATCTATCTATCTATCTATCTATCTATCTATCTATCTATCTATCTATCTATCTATCTATCTATCTAATCGGACACGAAGTCACCTGAAGTTGAAATCCGGGGATAGGAGCGGACAGCGGGTAGAACAGGGAGTAAACAAGGGTTGAGTCACTGCTGATATCCCGCCGCTCACTATGGAAAAAACAAATAGCAAGCCAGTCAAACAGGTCCCCCAGGGTCCTCAAAACCTAATGTTAGAAGGATTATTTTCAGAGAATCACCAGGCTCCTAGTACACCGTCGGGATTGAAAGGCGGGTCCCCTAGAAAGTTAATAGAGAAGCAGACTGGGTTGGATTTTAAAAAGGCATGTAAGAAGTGGAATAAGCAAGGTCCGTACCGAATGGACATGTTTGATAGATGGGAATTGGTGATAAAAGATAGGCGTAATGACCTGCTGGCTGCTGAGGTCAAAACACGAAAAGAAAAGGAAGAATTATTGCTAGCGTTGCAGAAAATGAAGGTAGAGACAGCGCCCAAGCCTGAAAGTAAAAGAAAGCAGACCGAAAAGAAAGACCCCCTATACCCCATAATCTGTCCACCCCCTCCTTACCAAACTCCCCCGCTTCCACCTCCTGCACCCTCTCCTCCAACTGCACCCCTGTTAACAGACGAACTGTCTGGAGCAGGTTTTTACGATGAACAATATCATTATGACCCGTCCTCATATATTGACCCTGAGGAAGATAATTCAGATCATTCACAAGGTGCTACTGGGTTGCAATGGCAGAAACCAGAAGAGTCATCTGTCTCCCAGCGCAGGAGAAGTCAGACCCTCCGCTCTAAACCTAATGAGCGGTTTTACTTCCCCTTTCAGCTCCCCTAAGCCTTCTGGCTCGACATTCTCTTGCCCCTCATTGAAGTCCCCAACCCCCAACATGATCCCGCACAACATCCAGGCAATAATAATCCCACTACTGTAATGATTCACCAAAACTGGGACATGCAAGAATTAAAAGATGTGCTGTCTGAACTGCCCGACCCCAAAGTGGTCGGTGCACTGAAATTTGTAGAGCAGTTGCAGCAGCTAGATAACATGTATAAAACAAATGCTGCAGAGTGGACACAGGTGCTCTGCCAACAGCTGGGCACCACATGGGCAACTGTAAATCATGGTGATCATAACGGTGCCCCTTGGCATTGGAATGAAGCTCTTCCCCGAGGCTCCGGGAATGAAGGTCCTTTCCTCACCCAGTGAGAGCCTTTGAAAGGAGCCCTGGCAGAAAGATATAAAAAGGGCACAGACTGGTCACTAATTTCAGCCGCTAAGCAGAAAAAAGATGAGACAGTGGATTAATGGGCTCACCGATTGCAAGATCTGATGGCTAATCACTCTGGGCTAGACAATGCAAACGATAGAACTCGTGCTGCAGTGCCTCCTTTCGTCTTGGGACTGAGAAGTGACATTCAAAGCAAAGTCTGCACGTCCTGCATAAGGCTGGGAGACCG
This sequence comes from Erpetoichthys calabaricus, assembly GCF_900747795.2. Lineage (NCBI taxonomy): Eukaryota > Metazoa > Chordata > Cladistia > Polypteriformes > Polypteridae > Erpetoichthys > Erpetoichthys calabaricus. The sequence goes on along the minus strand of NC_041400.2, from coordinate 86,458,679 downwards.
CAACGTTCGAGGAAGTCAAGCATCATGCAGAGCATGCTGAGAGACAGACTAAATTAAAAGAGTCAGACACACAGACCAAACTTTTGGCTGCACAAATAAATTACTAAGAGGATGTGGGTTCCATTTATCAAACCCTAATAATCCTTTCGCTCAGATGCCTAACCCTTTGGAGCAGATGCCAGCGTCATATGCCTGTTACGGCTGCGGTGAACTTGGACATTTCAGACGCAACTGCCCACACAAGCGCCCTCCGCCACCCCCTCTCCCTGAGCCTAATGACATTCTTTGGTCCTACGAATTCGCAGGGACACCCAGCCACTCTCTTCAGTTGCCTTTGCTCACTTGCCATGCGGACACAGATCCTTTATTGGCTTTGCTGGTGAATGGCACTGAAACTGCTTTTCTTGTTGATACTGGAGCTAAGCGTTCCACCCTTTAGCTGAAGGAGGTCCCTGCCTCGACAGATACAGTAACAGTGCTTACTGCCTCGGAACAGCCTCATATTTTGCTGGTCTCAAACCCTCTGCAATTACAGCTCAGCACTGACAGTTCATCATTGACTCGTTGCTTTCTGTTAAATCATTTGTGCCCTGTGAAACTGCTGGGATGGGATCTTATGACTACATTGTCAGTCTCAATTTCTTTAACCGAACAAGGATTTTACTGCTCCATTCCTAAGCTCCTCTGCCAAACTACACACCCTAAGTCCTCTTTTGTAGCCTGGACCCTGAACATCTCCCCGCACACCTTCCTCTTGAAAGCCCTTCATTCTTTCCCCTCATGCCTATTTCCCCACTTACAAGTCCCGGACACCCTGCATTGTACTGCCCAGTATTTCCCTGCTGAAGTGGACACACCTTGGTTAGAAACTTTTCTTTCCTCCAGCACATGCCCTGAAACTTTGCACATTCCATGTATTTTTGTTTCATCTACTAAAGTTGTTGCTTCAGTTCACCTCACATATTCACAAAGCGTTTTCTATTTAGGAGATTCGGTTCCCCATGTTTCCTTAGCACTGTGATCCCAGGGGAAAAATGATTATGGAAGGATAGCACACTGTGAGCCACTGGTGATTTTCCCAAAATCTTCCTTCCGCCCGCACTGTGTCCAGTATCCTCTGTCTCCCAAAGCAGAGGCTGGCATTTCCGCCATGCATTCCGATCTTGTGAAACATGCAGCAATTATTCCAATTACATACTCTCCAGTCAACTCCCCCATTTTACCTGTTAAAAAGGCTGACGGTTCATGGCAATTTGTCCAAGATCTTCGACAAGTTAATTCTGCAATTTTTCCCAGAGCACCTATCGTTCCTAATCCTTTCACTATTCTTTCTATGATTATTTCTCTCTCCGTTATTTCTCTGTTATTGACCTTGCTAACGCTTTCTTTTCTATTCCTGTGCATCCCGACTCTCAATTCTGGTTTGCTTTTACTTTCCACAACCGCCGCTGGACCTGGACCGTCATGCCTCAGGTATACACTGAAGCCCCTTGTGTGTATGGTTAAGCGCTTGCTCGAAATCTAGAAGGATTCTGGCCAGATAAAGATAGTATATTGATACAGTATGTGGATGATATAATGGTGTGTAGTACTACTGAAGAAGATTGTGCACATGACACTCATAAAATTGCTATTGTTTTTAGCAGAAAATGACCATAAAAAGTGTCGAAAACAAAACTGCAGTTAGTCCAAACTACCGTTACATATTTAGGTCATGACATTTCTTGCGATACAAGAGCTCTCTCTAGTGGCCGTATAACCACCATTCAAAACCTTCCAAGACCGGTCACAAAACAACAGGTTAAGTCAGGATATTCTCTGTGGCCGCATAGCTTTTGATGGGAATGTTTTCTTGTTGTGGAGTTGTGCTGTGTGATTTCCCGAAGTGGATTGTCTTTGATTTGTCGCTGGAACTTGGGTCACCATGGAAATTAGTGTTTCCTTGTTTGTCACTGACCCGGTTCCACCACGGACTTTTTCATGCTCTGGAAACTAGCGCGTATAAAACCACGGTAAGATGAATTCCTAATTTAAAAGTAGTACCAGCTTGCAGCCTGTGAAGTTGTTTGATTGTAAGTTTTTCAGGAAGAGCACAGCCTTTAAAAAATCTAGCTAACACTGCCATCTGGCCGCATGCAGTGGAATAGCAGGCTGAGAAGGCTCTATGTGATTTAAAAAGTGCACTACTCTCCCTGACTATTTCTCGTCCATTCACTCTGTTCGTGGACTGAAAGGGGGGATATATATGAATGAATGCAGTTCTATGAATGAATGCAGTTCTAACAACTCCATGGACAAAAACAAAGGACAAAGGCCAATAGCCTATTTTTCGAAAAAATTGGATCCAGTGGTTGCAGGATTTCCACCTTGTCTCAGAGCTGTAGCAGCCACAACAAAGGCCGTGCTAGCCAGTACAGATATAGTGCTCATGAGCCCCCTAGTGGTAAAAGTGCCTCACGCCGTTCACTCCATTTTAGTACAGGCTAAAACCTCACATCTCACTACTGCTAGGGCAATACACTATCAAAATGTACTCTGTATGTTGTCAAACGGTACCGTAGAAAGGTGCTCCACCTTAAATCCAGCTACTCTTCTTCCAACTGAAGAGGAAGGGGAGCCCCACAACTGTCATGACGAAATAACTAAGGTTATAAAACCTAGACCAGACCTACAGGAAACACCCTTAGGAACAGGGGAGATAATTTTTGTGGATGGATGTTCTTTACAATTGAAAAATGGAACATCTTCAACCAGCTATGCAGTGGTCAAAGGTGACCACCTGCTGGAAGCAAACCGAATTTCTTCAAGTTTAAGCGTGCAGACAGCTCTCACCCGTGCTTGTCAGTTGTCAGAGGGAAAAAGTGTAACTATCTATACTGATTCTAGATATGCTTTTGGAGTCTGCCATGATCATGGGGCATTATGGAAACTCAGGGGATTCAAGACCAGTACTGGCAAGCCCATTCAGCATCAAAAACTAATAGAATCCCTCTTAGAAGCTATAACCAAGCCATCAAAACTGGCAATAGTTAAATGCCAAGCCCATACTGGGAAACAGGACCCTGTCAGCAAAGGAAACGAATTAGCTGATCACTTTGCTAAACAGGCTGCTTATAATAACACACCAATCTCTTTATTTCAACAGAAAGATGACAAAGACCCTGATAATCAAATTATCTCTTTACAGAGTGCAGCCACGGACAGAGAAAAGAGAAAATGGTCCAAAGAAGGATCCCTCTATGATGGAGTCTGGACCCATAAGCAAAATAACAAACCTTTCCTCCCAAAAGCTTCTTTTCCAGGTATGGCAAAAATTGTACATGGCCTGGATCACGCTGGAAAGGATGCAATGGTTCAAGAGGTTGAGAGACATTGGGAAGCAGTAGGCTTCTCTAGATACGCAGAGCAATTCTGCAAACATTGTCCAGTATGTCAGAAATTTAATGTAGGAAAGGGTATTCAGGTAAGTCCCGCCGTTACACCTAACCCAATGGGTCCATTCAAACACCTTCAAATGGACTTCATTGAATTAACACCATCAAAGGGGTACCGATACTGTTTAGTAATTGTTGATGTGTTCTCTCGATGGGTGGAAGCTTTCCCCTCCAAACATGCAGACGCCAAAACTGTGGCAAAAGCTTTGATAAAGGAAATCATTCCAAGATGGGGAATACCACAGAAACTGCAGACTGATAATGGCAGTCATTTTGTGAATTCTGTAATTAATGAATTGACTACTTGGCTCCAAATTAACGTACATCACTATTGCAAGTACCATCCTCAAAGTGGGGGTATAGTAGAGAGATGCAATAGTACCTTGAAATCTAAATTGGCTAAAATCTGTAAGCAAACAAATTTAACTTGGCCTGATGCTCTACCCCTGGCCTTAATGGGATTAAGAGGAAGAACACATCGGCAGTTAGGGCTGTCGCCATTAGAAATTCTGACCGGACGGCCCATGCCAGTCGGCATGGTCATAGGTAATGTTAATCTGCATACTGTGGACAATGATCTTCTTTCCAGTCTTACAGGTCTCCGAGTTTCTCTGAAGGAAGTCCACGAGCAGGTTAATCAGGCCTGGAGAACTAATCCTCCATCAAAGGACTCCCCGATTCTGTTAGGAACCTGGATTCTGGTTAGAGATACTCGAAGGAAACATTGGCATCACCCTCAGTGGAGAGGACCATTCCAAGTTCTGCTGTCGACACCACACGCTGTTAAAGTTGAGGGACTGCCTGCCTGGATTCATGTCTCACATTGCAAAAGATGGCACCCTTGATTGTGGTACTACTATGTCTTTCCTTGCCCCCCTTGTCGACTGCCCTGGTCACCTTGACCTTCCCTTTCGGAATCACCACATCAGTTCAGGTTGATTTCTGCTCTATTATTGACTGTGGGACTGGTCGACAAGTCCAGTGGACCTGGTCTGACAAATATGTGTGTGTAACTGTTACAAACTCTGGATTCGGAAGTAACTGTGATGAGTGGGAATGGGTTTTTGCTAATACTGGAACTGATGACTGGGGTTATCAACCCTATAAGGCCCAGAAGTATGGTCTGAAATATTGGTTTTCTATTATAAAAGGACATGCCCCACATGAATGTGCCGAAAACCATTGTAACCCCTTGATCATTACTCTGAAGAACCCCTCTTTACATGATTCAGGAACCTATATCTTAGGGGCGTATGTATCTGGAACAGATCCTCTAGGGAGATTTCAAATTAAGTTTGAAAACCCTGTTACTAACACCTCCCATTTCCCCACACACACACCCATCTCCCCTACTCCTGGTCCAGACCCGCCTCCTGTCAAGGTCATGAATATTTCCACACTTTCTTCCACTTTTTCGATTGAAACTGGGTATGGCGATCAGAACTGTTGGCTGCAATGGGTATTGTATTCGGCTAGACAAGTAAATCAATCTGATTGTTATGCTTGTGCTACTGCTAGGCCACATTTGGCCACTGTCCCTTTTCCCCTTTCTAACATATCTGATCCTACTGGCCTTCTTTGCCTACTTGCCCTTTTTATATCTTCCTCCATTCCAACCGACTCTAATTGAATTACACTTTCCCTTCCCTTTCCCCCCACTCTTCATATGACTCCCCCGATGTTCCAGCCTCATGAAGGTAATTATACCTGTTTTTTTAAGAAACCTCACTTCCTCCCATGGCACTAATGTTGGTAATATCCCGTCCTCGTTCTGTTTCCAAACTTTTCCGGTTAATTCTTCCTGTTTAGCTTCCAAATTATCAATTTTTCTGATTACTCAGAATACTCCACGAGCCGATATTTGGTGGATATGCCGTAAGTCTAAATTGCTTGACATTCTTCTGCCTGACTGGACTGGCACTTGTGCTTTAGTACAACTTGTTACGCCTTTCCGACTTCTCCCTTTAACTGCCTCCCGTGTGTCGACCAATTGTGGCCGACGTCGTCGACCCCGTTCTGTGGACCCTTCCCAGTTTTCCCTACATGGCCCTGGGGTGTATTTTGATTCCACTGGGGTCCCTCGTGGAGTCCCTGATAAGTTCAAGGCATGGGACCAAGTTGCTGCCGGATTTGAGTCTATTTTTCCTCAGGTTACTATAAACAAAAATGTTGATTGGATTAATTACCTCTATTACAATCAACAACGATTTTTAAATTTTACTAAAGAAGCTGTTGAAGGTATCCATGAGCAACTTGATAAAACATCCCTTATGACCTGGCAAAATCGATTGGCATTAGATATGCTGCTGGCTGGGAAAGGAGGCATTTGTGCTATGTTTGGTGATGCATGCTGCACCTATATCCCTAATAATACAGCTCCCGATGGATCAATCACCTGTGCTTTAGCAGATTTGACTGCTCTCTCTAATGAACTAGCTACTAATTCTGGCATTTCTAATCCTTGGAACCAATGGTTTGTGTCCACTTTTGGGTCATGGGGTCAATGGCTTAAGTCAGTTTTCATTTCTCTTACAGTTGCTTTTATTGTTCTCCTGCTTGTAGCTTGCTGTATTGTTCCCTTGATAAGATACATTGTATCCAAGTATTTTACTGCCTCTATGACAAAGGCTTACTTTTTACACGAAGAAAAAATGCTTCAGATCAGCACAGCCACCCCACACTCCTCCGCCCACTCCACTCCTTCCCCCTCTCCTACCCTTTCCCGCTCAACTCTCCCCTGATCAAGTATTTTTTGTTTGCTCAAAAGGAGGGAATGTGGAAGATGAATGTTCTCTTCATTCCCTTGTACTAATCCTTGTCTAAGGAGTTAAGCAGAAGTAAGCTTTAAAAACATGCTTTGCTGAGCAAACCGAAAAATATTTGTCAAAAGGACTCAAGGTCTAAGCATTCCACACTGAGACTGCCTTATCACGTTTTCCCTTAGTTTACATCTGAACGCCATAACAAAGGGGCCAAGAAAATCAAGTTGCAAAAGGGGCGTTGAAGGGGCTCAAGGATTGTGTAAAATAAAAGTGTCGACTGTTGCATTTCATAATGAATATTAAATCATGCATTCTAGGGGTATAAAAACTTTGCCCCACCCAACAAACAGTTGTTCAGAAGAGCCCTGATGCTGTCATGTAATATTGATTGCCTGCTTTTCTGAAACCTGCTCACTGTGACGATGAGAAAATAAAGCTGCTATATGACCACACCTGCTGTCTTGTCTAAGTGATCGTCCACACATTTAAGCACCAAGATCAAATGCTTTGAAAAATCAAAAGGAGAAAAGAGGAGGACAAATGCCCAGCCTTGGGTAAGTTAGCTCGGAAATATTTAGCACTCCCAGCCCTTGCTGTCCCATGTGAATGTTTATACTGTATTCTGTATCTGGATATGTTAATAAAAAAGAATATCTGTTGAAACCAACCAATGTAAATAAACTGGTCTACTTTACCAATTCATATCATTTTAAAGACATTTAAAGCATTATTGACAGAGCCAATCAAAGTGCTAAGCTAATTTGTATTGTGATGTGTCTCAAAATGTAAAAAAAAAAACTTACTTTAAGCTGTTGACTGATTACTGTTTCACTGTTTATTTGCATACAAAACTGTTCAGTAAACAAAATACATTTTTTCAATATGCCTAGGCAAGTGGTTATTTAAGCTGTGTGGCCAACAGGGGATGCTCCAGCTCCCCAAACACCCTGCACAAACAGGCTCTGGACACAAGTTGCCACAAAAAATAATATTTTATTGTCAGAAACTCTTCTGTAAGTAAGTACGTCTCACCACAACCAAAACAAATAAGCACACAGTACTAATGCTCTGTATTTCTCTTCCTCTTCCCTTTCTCACTCTCTATGACTCTTCTGCTACACACGCACATTTTGTCCTCTTCCTCCAGGATTTGTGGTAGGCAGCTCCTTTTATATAATCCCTAGAAGAACTTCTGGTGTCACAAAGGCTTGGCCCGGGAGCACTTCCAGGTTAGGCTGGAGCCCCACGAAGTAGAGCTCACTAGTCTCCACAACAACCCCTGGCAGCACCCATGGAACCCAACAGGACTGAGCCAAAGAACTTCAGCTCCCATGATGCCCTGTGGGAATCCGCCATGCTGCCACAACCCAGGGAGATTGCAATCTAGTGATCCAAGGAAGATACTACCCTGTGCAGGCTGTCTCCCCCTGTTCTTCCAGGCTGTGGTTGTCCCAGCTGGGCAAAGTTCCCAGTCATCACTTACACTGCTTTGTACAAGAAAGTTATCACTTTCTGTTTTACAGAAAAGTATTACTACACTTGAAGGAAATACATACAAGTTCCAATTAATATGCAATTAATTTCCATTAAAAAATTTAATTGTGTGATTGTGATTAATAATTTTAAATTAAACAGCAGCACTAATGGATAGATAGATAGATAGATAGATAGATAGATAGATAGATAGATAGATAGATAGATAGATAGATAGATAGATAGATAGATAGATAGATAGATAGATAGATAGATAGATAGACATTGCACCACGGCGGCTGGTTCGCTTACTTGACAAGGTGTAGATCGGAGTATTGCATGCACTTATGAATCCAGCCACTGTGGTGCAGTGTCCGAGGCAAATCTCTTTCATGGGTATTGTGCATCGTTTGAAAATGTCATTCTAGGTTGCCATTTAGTAGGGTGATGCTAGTTTGCCATATCAGACAAACACATTTAGAGTTGGATACAACGAAGAAATAATCTTCATCCAATTCCATATAAATAAAGATGATTTTCGTGTGAAAAAAAGATGTTACTTGTGTGGTTCAAATAGTGCATTTTGGTTTGGGGGGCAGTGAGGGTTTTTTCAGAGAAGTAAGAAGTACAGTATATACATTTTCATCTATTTGCTTAGCAAACACTTATATCCAAAGTAATTTACAAAAGAGGTCAACATGATCAAGTAACATTATATGTGAGAGTAAGATTTTTACGGTGAACTGTATCCTAGAAGAGGTTTGTGGCTGCATTATTTGGCATCAGAAGCTAATAAAAGAGAGAGACGATACAGGAAATCTTTGTTGTAGGTTTGGAGTAATTGCTGCTTATTGAAAAAGATTTGATTGATTAATTTATTGTTCATAACTCTTTTACACATTTGGCTACTATAAGGCAGGGGTGAGCAGAAAATTGTCAGTGGTAATAAGCAGCCTTCATGAATTATTCATTAATGCTTCCACGATCGCCCTGCAAGCACTTTGTGATCAATTAGTTGATAGTGATCAACTGGTTGAACATACCTGATCTAGTCCAAACGGGGCCGGCACGCTAAAAAATGTCTTATGAGGCAAGGAACATTTTTGCCACCCTTCCACATGTCTAAACATGGGACAATACATTAAATTCATGATATACTGCAACATTGTATAAATAAATAATGTATCAGATATTAAACATAATAAAAGATTAACTTTAAAACATTGCAAGACAAAATAGGCAGTAAAAAAATACAAATGTGTAATATGAAATTGATTGTGAAATGAAATTCAGCTAAATACCTTGGCAGTATTAAACATTCAATACATTAGAATAATGTAGACAAGAACAGGCCATTCAGCCCGTTAAAGCACACTAGTCCTATCCACTTACTTCTTTTGAGATAACACCAAGTCTAGCTTTGAAAGTCCCTGAAGTCCTACTGTCTACCACACTACTTAGTAGCTTATTCCATGTGTCTATGGTTCTCTGTGTAAAGAAAACCTTCCCTATGTTTGGGCAAACTTTAACATTAAAAAGTTTCCGACTATGTCCCCATGTTCTTGATTATCTCATTTTAAAATAACAGTCCAAAGTAATAATTCCCATAATTTTAAACACTTCAGTCATGTCTCCTCTTAATCTTCTTTTACTTAAACTGAAAAGGTTCAGCTCTCTCGTCATAATTCCTCCCCTGTAGGCCTGGAATGAGCCTAATCACTCTTCTCTGGAACTTTTCCACCACCGTTATGTCCTTTTTGTAGCCTGGAGACCAAAACTGTATTATTCCGGGTGAGGTCTCACCAGTGAGTTATAAAACTTTAGCATAACCACCTTGGACTCTATACACTGCGCTATATAACCTAATTATTCTGCTTTCTTAATCTCTTCTGAACTCTATCTGGCATTTGATTTTTAGACCTCTCATTTTGTATTCAAACCTAACATTTTTTACTTTCTAAATGTAATAGTTTATATTTACTTGCATTAAATTGCATCTGTCACAAATCTGCTCAAGCCTGTATGCTGTTCAAGTCCCTCTGTAATGATTCAACAGATTCTAGATTATATGCCAATCCACCTATCTTGGTATCATCTGCAAACCTAACCAGCTTATATTCTTTATACTTATATTCCTGTCCAAATCATTTATATATATTGTCAAGCTTGGGTCACAAAGTTGCACAGGAGAGCAGAGAAGGTTTTCCGACAAGTAAAAACTTTATTGCTATACTGGCAGTTACAAACACAAGTCCCTTTCAGAACTGGTCTGACCTCACAGGAAACAGCTGTCAAACTCGGCCCCCCAACTCCTGTTCAAAAGAACACAACGTTTTCCTCTTCTAGTGGGTACAGTGGCTCTGGAGCAGCGACCAGAACAGAGGGGGTCTGGGGGAGAGAGGACAGGAGATTGAGATATTAGGACGGTTGCGGCTTGGTTATTTAACTCTGCAAAGCGTAAGCCGGCACCTGATCCCACATAGAGGAGGGGGAAGAGTGTGCAAGAGTGTGTTTATTTCCCATTAAAACACTGTTTACAAGGGAGGTTCTGAAGAGTAGCTGCATTACCAAGCGGCAGCGGTCACAATATATTAAAAACAGCCGTGGCCCAGGCATTGACCCCTGTGGAACACCACTGTTAATTTCAACCAATTCGGATAGGGATCCTTGCACCATAACCTTCTGTTTCCTCTGTCTGAGCCAATTTTGCACCCATCTACAAATAACACTTTGACCTCCTACTTCTTTTAGTTTGATGCACCTTATCAAATGTTTTCTGAAAGTCAAGATAAATAATATCATATCCTTCATTTTGATTGTATCCTTGTTTTGCTTCCTAGTAAAATTCCAGCATGTTGGTAGAACATGACCTCCCCTTCTGAAGCCATGCTGTCTGTTCAGTACAACTCCTGTTCTTGGCATGTGTTGCTCAATTTTTCCCTTAATAATTCCTTCCATTAATCTACCTGTGATACATGTTAAATTTACTGGCCTAAAGTTGCTTGGATGTTCCCAGTCACTTTTTTTATATTTGCCAATTTTCAGTCCTTTGGAATTTCCCCAGTTTCTTCCTAAAAATATGTATCAAGGGTTTATATATGTACTGAATAACCTCCTTGAGAATTCAAGGATAAATATTATCTAGTCCTGGTAATATGTTTTATTTCAGCCAATTTAATCCGAGGACCACATCCCCCACTAGAATTTCCAGATCACTCAGCACCTCCTTAGTAGTCACTTTTACTTCTGAGAGGTTATCTGTTTCTTCACACATGAAGACTTCAGAAAGTTGGGAGTTTAGACATCTGCTTTTTCACTATCTATATTTTTAAATTCCCCTTTATACTCCCTGCTGCACTTCACCTACTCCTTGACAGTTCTTTTACTACTAAAACGCTAAAACTCTTTGGGTCATCTTTTCTTTTATCTGCTATATTCCTCTTTATTGCCTTTTAGCCTCCCTAATATCCTTCTTCATGATTGCCCTCATGTTCTCATATACCCTACAATTCACATTGTGGATATTAGACATATACATGTTATACAACTGTCTTTTCCTTCACTCACTATGTAACACAATTTTTGTTCCTGGCTTCCAAGAGTTATATTTCAACTGCTTATGTCTAAAGCCTATGGAAAAACGACTACATTCAGCACAAACTTTGATTTTATGACCACAGCCCAGAAAATTTCGTATTTATAGTGACATTACAAGGGAATTTTTATCTTTTCGTTCAAGTGGTCTGATAAAGAACAACACTTGCATGGTAAATAGACAAAGACAGTCAAAACCACTCAAAAAGGTTCAGAAATGAGTAGGTGTTCTAGATTTGCGACTGTACTGTACTTTCTCAAAGAAGCCCCCAAATGTAGTCCCCCATCATGTTTTCGTTATACTGTCATTGGTAACGACGTTCAAAGTCCAGTATATCCTGATGAAAGCGCTCGCCTTGCTCCTCTGAGTAAGCTCCCATGTTCTCCTTGAATTTGTCAAGATGAGCGTCAAGGATATCTGCAATATCTTCCTCGCTGTCTGACTTGCTGCTGTCTCCTGAAGATGGCTGATCCCTCTTCGGAGGAGTAGGAACGGGCAGCTCAGGGCAGTGTTGTACTGGGGCAATGGAAGAAGGAATGTCTGGATAAACGATTTGGTAGGATCCACCATGCAGAAGTAGCAGTTGCTTGAGTGGTCAGTTGGTTGCTGCCAAATTCGCGGGATAGCAAACTTCATGGGTCTCTTTTCTCCCCTGTACCAACCTTCAAGAGTTTTCTTGCAATATTCGCATGTGAAATGAGGTGCCCAGGGCTTGTCTTGATCCCCGACAGGCATGCAAAAGTATGCCTTGTAGGCCTCGCACATCTTACGACATGCTTTCATGGAATACTTTCTCGCTCTTGTCTTTATAAATTGTCCACAGACGTAGCAAAATGCATCTGCTGGGTGCAAGCAACCTCTTGATGCCATCTAAATCAAATCAAAAAAATAACATAAACCGAATTGTTGGTTCGAGTCACCTGTGCTTCTATACTTGTATGACTGCTATTGGACAGTCCGAGAACGTTCTAGAACGTTCTAAAAGTTTCTTGAAAGTTCTAGATAATTCTGGAAAATTCTAGAAACTTCTGGACCATTCTAACAGTTCAAGAATATTCTAGAAGACTACTCAGTATTGAATGCGAATCGAGAATTTTCTCGAAAACAGACAAATTTCAAAATATCATTGTCCTGATCACAAAAGCAAAGTTTTTGTGGAACAACAGCTATTTTCTATTTTTTTTAGGCATAACGGGTTAGGAAAACACATTTTGTACCCAGGAACAAAATAAAAATAAAAATTTGTTACATAGTGTTATTTTTCAACTCTTTATTAACCCACTGTAGTTTTTTAAATTGCCTACTAATTCCAAATTTAGGTATGTATATGTTCTGCATTATATGTAAAATGTTTTTAAACCTGTTCCACTGCTCCTTGACTGTCCCCACACTTAATAGTTTATCTTAGTCCAGTCTCCTTAGACTGCTGCATCTGATAAAAGTTTGCCCTACCAAATTTAAACTTAACAGTTTTAGTCTTTGCATCTGCATTCTTCCAAAACACTAAGAACTGTATTATATTATGATCACCTGACCCCGATGGATCAAATACCTCAAATACCCTCAATTCTATCCAGATTATTACAAAATACTAAATCTAGACAGGTTTCCCCTCATGTTGGTGATTTAACATACTACTAGCCAACTCGCGGCGTACCATACGCCGCATAATTATGTATTGATGGGTGAACACTTCCTGAATGACACAGTTGTCAAAATGGTGTGGGTTTGAGGATACGACTGTGAGTGAATGAAAAGATAGACCTCTGGAGAGAGCAACATATAATTGTCCGTGACTGAAAGCAGGATCGTCTGTGACGAAGAAGGCCATGCTGGTGAAAGTTACTTCGTCGGTAGCGATAAGTGTCAGTACTTGTAGATTAAGGTGTAGCGAGTCTTTGTGGTTGATGCTTAATATAGCTTGCGTACTGAGATGTTCCGGAGTCACAGTTGAGAAACACTTTTTTAATGTCTTTTAAGCACAGGTGAAAAAATGAACATGTGAAACATCCGTAATGTAATAAGCCACCAAGAAAGTAACATTGCAACAATGCTATCTACGACCCGATCGCTGTAAACAGAAGTGAAAACAAAATCGAGCCTAGTGCATTCTTTAACTGCCTTGTGGCGCTATAGTAGTGCTGCTGCTTTGCAGTAAGGAGACTGTGGAAGATTGTGGGTTCACTTCCCGGTTCCTCCGTGTGGATAGTACTTTGAATACTGAGAACACCACTATATCAATGTAACGAAGTATTATTATTCTTCTGTGTCCAGCGCTCTCTCTCTCCTGCGCGCCTGTATGTGTGTGTGTGTCGCTCGCTTGCTGCACATGTTCCTGCAGGCATATGCTGCATAATTATTTATTGATGGCTGAACACTTCCAGAAAGACACAGTTGTCTAAAAGGGGTGGGTTTGACGATACAACAGTAAGTGAATGAAAAGATGGAACTCTGGAGAGAGCAACATACAACTGTCAGTGACTTAAAAATGGTTTTGGCAGATACATGCATATCTTTTTGAAAGTTTGGCCCTGTGCCTTGTTAATTATAAACGCAAAGGCCAATCTAACAGGAAATTGTCTTCGTGTAATAGTAAAAGGCAAATTATCCGCGACAAACAAACTGTTTTACATGGTGCATACAAACTCGCGGCGTAGTATACGCTGCATAATTACGCCGCTTTTTAAATGTTTTTTAAGCAGAGGGAAAAAAATGAACATTTGCAAAATCCGTAACGCTGCTTTCAGTAAGTACAATGCACACGCATTTAATTTGTCGGCCACTTTTTGCCAGCCGTCTTTTCTGGTTTGGGCTGCTTTTGCAGTGTTACTGCTTGTGCATATTAAATCTTGAAATCCTTCGAGTAACTAATTAACTAACTAACACCCACACACACAGCTTGTGTGAAAAAAATGCGCCCGTTCTTTCATCATTTTGTTGCAGCCTATCAAAGACTTGCTGATCATGTTTTCTAGACTCAATATACATTGGCTTTTCACTCAGCGCGGGGGTGCGCATTCATCTCAGATTATTACATCCTGCTAGACTAATCTGCTACACGGCTGCATTTGAAAAACCGACTTATCACGGATGAGTTTCACCGGCATTAATGATTAGGAATCTGGTTGGAACAAAACCCTGCATTCCACAGGGGTTCACCAGGACCGAGTTTGGGAAACACTGCTGAACACAGACAAAACTGACTCAGGTGAGGAGTTGGGGCGGTCAAAGTAGTTGCAGCTATTGATTATTCAGTGTTGTTTGCCTGGGTGTCTGATCTGCTCGATGGGATCAGAAATAAAAGGAAAACAATGTGAAGGCAATGTCACAGGTGATCCTGTGGTATAGTGAGTCCACAGCTCCCCTTCAAAAGGCCATTTTTAAATAAATAATCATTGCACTCACAGCGTAGCGAGGGGCGTGGAAGTGTGGCTGAAACACTTTCCGGGTGGAGTCGTGCTGCGGGCATTTTTCCCCTGTGCAGTGTGCGAGCGAGTGAGGAGAGAGAGAAAGCCGGAACGTTAGAGTGACCGAGAGCAAGCTCGAAGGCAATGTGTTCCTGTGGTATAGCGGGTCCATAGCTCCCCTTCAAAAGGCCATTTTTAATCAGGCGACTGACAGTAGTGGAGTCAGGAACAGAGAAGGTCAGCTGCTGAGAAAGCGTCTCGACTGTTGCAGGGCCTGCATCGGTGAAGCTGGTGAGACGCTAATGAAAAAGAGGCACAGGGCCTATTGGTTTTTAAAGACTGCTTCCTTCATTGTGTTTTAATCTCGGTTTTAAAGGATTGTTTTAAGGATCCCATGGGATACCCCTCGCAAACTGTTTTACACGCTGCATACAGCCATTCACATCCGTGAGAAACATGCCTCTATGAATAGTCAACGTGGCTCAGAGGTGCACGTGGACTGTAGCACAGACGAACAGAAATGACGGTGTGTTTTCCGAGGCGTCGCGTCTGAGTTGGTGGGTGTGGCTCTGCGAGTTGTCGTCGTATCCAATGGTCTTAGAGTTGGTGGGCATGGCTGTCTTGCGTGCTTTCCATGGGTGTCTACTTGTTGGCGGCTTAGTGAATTATATATATAGATGTTTACAAAACAGTCACTGATTACTTCTAAAAACTCCTGCTCTTGAGCTCTGCTATTTGCAAGGTAACCCCTGTTAATATTCAGGTAGTTAAAGTATCCTATGACTATAACATCCTCCTGTAAACTTGCCTTTTTAATATTACTAAAAAGATGTGTATTGAAATTACTGTCTGCATTCAGCAGACTATAACACACTCCTAAAATAAGGCCTCTTTTCCCAATGCTTTATAGATGAAGCTAGATGTCTTAATTAAGATGGGTTCATTGACCAACTTGTGTTTAAATTCTGTTTGAAATAAACATCAATCCCACCACCTTTTCTGTTCTTTTTATCCTTTCTAAAATGTGTATCCATTTAAGTTTTACTAATCCCCATCTATTTTATTTAGCTAAGTTTCTGTTATTGCTATAATATCATAATTATGCTTTACTACATACACATACACTCCAACTCACTTGTTTTATTTTTGATGCTTCTAGCATTAAGGCAATCTACTTTTAATGTGTTACTCATTTTACTTTTGCATTTAAACATTGGGTTTGAATTTAAAATACTATGCATTTTTTATTTTTACACTATTGTTTGTTCCTTCATGTACAGTTCTAAATATGGCCTGTCCTAAACTCTGTGCCGTACCATATCCTCGTTTAAACAAAAAACACAAAAAAAATCAGATTTGAAATTTCATTTTGATTGGATTACTCGAAGCAGTTCTTTGCCATATAAACTTGCACTATAAACAAAGATAAGTAATTTAAATTTTGTAAGAAACACACAAAAGTTTCATTATAATTGGAGAACTGGAAGTGGTATCTACTTTACCTGAATAGGTATAAGTAAAGTTGAATGGAGAACAATCCAATTTTTTTATGCTTTATGTGTTGTGCTTTACAAAAGACAGGCAAATTGGCACTCATCAATGCGCTTAACAAAATAACTAATTATAGTTAGTATACATAAGTATACTTCTGACATTTGGTATGGATCATTGTGACACCTCTGGTATAATAAAAGTATATTGCTTCATAGGGTTGATATTTTTATAGGCATCAAATTTTTTACCCAGAACTAATTTTCTAGATTTTCACTTTGATTGATTGACAACATTTCAATATGCTTTCTTGATCTGTTAAACAAATTATTTCGACATTTAGGTACTTGTTACTGTCTTTCTTAAAGTAAATTGTGTTCCACAGTTGTTTTGAGCTGAGGTTTTTTGAAAAATTAAATTTAGCTTTTTTTTGGTTTTGTGCTTAAAATACAGTACTTTTAGTGATTTAATAGTGTTTGTGAAATTTTCTTCATTGTGCTGGTTCTCAATTTCCACAAAAGGTTATTAATTCATTAGTGAAATTATGCAACTTAGTGTTAGTAAATATTTGTATTCAATACTTATCAGTTATGATTGGCTACATATGAACACTAACAATTGGCGAGTCTGTTTTACATTGTTACACATTATTTTGTCAACAAAAGAAATGTGTTTAAATTGGTAATTACGGTGGTTGTCTGAACTAATTTAATAAATTATATTACAATCAATGAAATCATTGTTCTATAATTTTTCCAGTAAGAGATCATTTTTAATTATAAATATTCTTTAAATTTTGAAATTTACACACTGTACCTTTCTGATTTGTGCTATGCATTTACTTCTTTGTCCTTACATTTAATTCCACAAATTTTATTTCATTTATGTTTTGATCTTTCATAAATTTTGTACTGTTTGTGAATTAATCAACATTTCTTCTCGTTTTTCATATTTTTTGGAATGCCTGAACTTTTTTTAATTACCTACATTTAATTTTTTATTTTAAAATGAGAGTTAAAAAGCAAACAGCATCGCAAAGGCAGAAGAAAATTAATCAGTTGCATACACGTTACAGTTTGATTTTTCAAATAAACAGAATGAAAGAGTTAAAAGATGGGGCTAGAATAACATATGATTTTGGGAATATCTAATTATTCATCTTATTTAGTAACAGTTTATTAAGTATGTTGCATGTATTATTATTTTTATCTGTTATTTAACTTATAAACAATGCAAAGAAATTACATGGTACAAACACAAAATAACATCTGTCACACACTTGCACATGAGAGGCAGTAGGGAAGTCTGGTTAATGCTGAAACTCCCCTATGCGGGACTAATCATTAGTATCCATCCATCCATCCATCCATCCTCTTCCGCTTATCCGAGATCAGGTCGCGGGGGCAGCAGCTTGAGCAGAGATGCCCAGACTTCCCTCTCCCCAGCCACTTCTTCTAGCTCTTCTGGGAGAATCCCGAGGTGTTCCCAAGCCAGCCGGGAGACATAGTCCCTCCAGCATGTCCTGGGTCTTCACTGGGGCCTCCTCCCGGTTAGACGTGACCGGAACACCTCATCAGAGAGGCGTCCAGGAGGCATCCTGATCAGATGCCTGAGCCACCTCATCTGACTCCTCTCGATGCGGAGGAGCAGTGGCTCTACTCTGAGTCCCTCCTGGATGACTGAGCTTCTCACCCTATCTTTAAGGGAAAGCCTAGACACCCTGCGGAGGAAACTCATTTCAGCCGCTTGTATTCGCAATCTCGTTCATTCGGTCACTACCCATAACTCATGACCATAGGTGAGAGTAGGAGTGTAGATCGACTGGTAAATTGAGAGCTTTGCCTTATGGCTCAGCTCCTTTTTCACCAGGACAGACCGATGCAGAGCCCTCATCACTGCGGACACTGCAGCGATCCGCCTGTCAATCTCACGCTCCATTCTTCCCTCACTCGTGAACAAGACCCCGAGATACTTGAACTCCTCCATTTGGGGCAGGTTCTTGCTCCCAACCCTGATAGGGCACTCCACCCTTTTCCGGCTGAGGACCATGGTCTCGGATTTGGAGGTGCTGATTCCCATCCCAGCCGCTTCACACTCAGCTGCGAACCGATCCAGAGAGAGCTGAAGATCACGGCCTGATTAAGCAAACAGGACAACATCATCTGCAAAAAGCAGTGACCCAATCCTGAGCCCACCAAACTGGACCCCCTTAACACCCTGGCTGCGCCTAGAAATTCTGTCCATAAAAGTTATGAACAGAATCGGTGACAAAAGGCAGCCTTGGCGGAGTCCAACTCTCACTGGAAATGGGTTCGACTTACTGCCGACAATGCGGACCAAGCTCTGACACCGGTTGTACAGGGACCGAACAGCCCTTATCAGGGGGTCCGGTACCCCATACTCTCTGAGTACCCCCCACAGGATTTCCCAAGGGACACTGTCAAATGCCTTTTCCAAGTCCACAAAACACATGTAGACTGGTTGGGCAAACTCTCATGCACCCTCCAGGACCCTGCTAAAGGTCTAGAGCTGGTCCACTGTTCCACGACCAGGACAAAAACCACACTGTTCCTCCTGAATCTGAGGTTCGACTATCTGACGGACCCTCCTCTCTAGGACCCTCGAATAGACTTTTCCAGGGAGGCTGAGGAGTGTGATTCTGATTACTTCTAATCAGAAGTACTAATTCCTCATTTCCCATCCCTACAGGAGCAGGTAAGATACAATACAATACAATACAGTTTATTTTTGTATAGCCCAAAATCACACAGGAAGTGCCACAATGGGCTTTAACAGGCCCTGCCTCTTGACAGCCCCCCAGCCTTGACTCTTTAAGAAGACAAGGAAAAACTCCCAAAAAAAAAAAAAACCTTGTAGGGAAAAATGGAAGAAACCTTGGGAAAGGCAGTTCAAAGAGAGACCCCTTTCCAGGTAGGTTGGGCGTGCAGTGGGTGTCAAAAGAAGGGGGTCAATACAATACAATACACAGAACAGAACAAATCCTCAATACAGTATAAAATAAAAACATTTTTTAGAAGTAAAAAAAAATAAATAAAAATTTTAGAAGTACGGAGCAGAATTTAACAGTAGATGATATCACATAATAAGATTTGGATATTTTTAGAGTCCTGGAGACCTCATCCATCAAGCTGCCTCCCCCATTTGGCCATTCCATGGCTGAAACAGTGCTGGGCCAGCCAATCCGATGAAAGGACCCCTCTTTCCCACGATTCCTGCAATCCTCCATCAGGGATGACTTTACCATAGGCAGGCAAAACAACTTGGCAGGTGGGCCGTGGCACCAAGTGCCACATTTGAGTACCGAGAAGAGAAACAGAATAGGTGAGGTTTAGTATCCAATTATAACTATCATCTTACTTATGTTTTAGTGCTAATGACTTACAACAGTGATGCAGTATGTACAGTTAATCAGCAGCTCTAGTCAGGATATGCTAAACTGAAGTAGTGAGTCATCAGCTGGGATTTAAAAGCTGAGACCGAAGGGGCATCCCTTATAGTAGCAGGCAGACCATTCCACAGTTTAGGGGCCCTGTAACTAAAAGCTCGACTTCCCATTGTTATTTTATTAATCCTTGGAATCATAAGCAGACCGGCATCTTGAGATCTTAACCCCTTCACCGCCCTCTGCCGGATATATCCGGCACCGCTGTTTTAATGCTAACTCCATACTGCCGGAATTATCCGGCACATTTGCCTGTGGTTATATGAATGCCTGGCAAGTAGTATAACTGACGGTTTGGCGTGGGTATTATTACTACGTTGTATTTCGACAAATCTGTGGTTGTTTTGGCCGGTCATGTGACGTGATTCGCATGTAACAGCTGTGAATATGGCGAAACGTAAACTGACTTCAAGTGAGGCTTTGCAGGCGATTTTGGACAGTTCTGATCATGATTGTAGCAGTTCTGAAGAAGATTTTAGTGACAGTGATGAGCAGCAACGTGCGCTGCATGATATTGTGAATGAAGACGCATCGGATGACGGCGCTGAGTGGGTGTATCCCCAGCATCTCAGCTGGGCTGCTGCCCGTGGTGAACTACCTTTTCTGCATTCGTTTGAGGGAACGTGTGGCTTTATTGTTGATGTAAACAATTACACTGCTAAGCAGTTTTATGAGCTGTTTGTGTCACCTGATTTGATTAGACATTTTGTTCATCAGACAAATCTGTATGCAGCACAGTTTATTGAGAAAAATCCCAATTTACCTCCACATTCCCGTGTTCGTGCTTGGTTTGACACTGATGAAAACGAAATGAAAAAATTCATTGGGATTTTGATGTTGATGGGAATAATCAGAAAACCAGATATTGAGATGTACTGGTCTACAGATCCTATGTATGCAACACCTATTTTTGCAGCTGTCATGACACGTAACCGATTCTCTTTGCTGCTGAAATTCTTTCATTTGAATGACAACAGAAACGAGCCAGATAAGAAAGATCCAAACCGTGACCACTTGTTCAAGCTACGTCCTTTGATTGATCATTTATTTGAAGCATTTCAGTTGCCCTACATGCCAGGACCGTCAGTTGCAGTTGATGAAAGTTTATTGTCGTGGAAGGGCCGCTTACAGTTTCGACAGTATCTACCATTGAAAAGGGCACGGTTTGGTATCAAGATGTTTTGCTTAGCTGAGAATTCAGGTTACATTTATAGATTTCGTGTATACACTGGCAACTTGCACAACATTTAGTGGTCAATACTGCTTGAATAAATGTAAAAAATGTAAAAAAAATGTAAAAAAGTAAAAAAACAAAAATTGTTCAGATTTCGCCTGGCTTGGGGAATATTTAGGGAGTTGGCGGTTAAAGGGTTAATGTGCACTCTGGTTTGTAAGTCATGATAAGTTCAGACAAGTAAGCCGGACCTTGGCCATTTAATGCTTTATATGTTAAAAGGAGGATTTTGAAATCTGCCCTAAACTTAACCGGGAGCCAGTGTAAGGATTTAAGAACTGTAGTTATGTGTTTGTATTTTCTTGTTCTTGTAATAATTCTTGCAGCTGCATTTTGGATTAACTGGAGGCTGTATAGAGAACAGTTTGAACATCCAGTGAAAACTGCATTGCAGTAGTCAATCCTACTAGAGATAAATGCATGAATTATTTTCTCTTCTTATTTAGAAAGCGCCTTAATTTCCTAACATTTTTAAGATGGAAGAAACATGTTTTGGACAACTTTGTAATATGCACTTTAAATGACATGCTAGAGTCAAAGATAACTCCTAGATTGCGGGCTGATTCAGTACAATTAATTGGGATTCCAACTGAGTTAAATGATGACAAAATATTGTTGTGATCAGCATCATTCCCACCAACAATTAACATCTCTGTTTTATCTGTATTTAAAGACAAGTAGTTCTCATTCATCCACTCCTTTAATTTGCTAACACAACTAATTAAAGACAACATCAGAGAAACTTCATTTGATTTACATGAAAGGTATAACTGGGTGTCATCTGCATATGAGGGAAAATTAACATTATGTTTCCTAATGATACATCCCAGTGGAAGCATGTAAAGTGAAAATAGTAAAGGTCCCAGTATTGAGCCCTGCGGGACACCATATTGAACTTCTGTGTATAATGATGGAGTACTGTCAGCACATTTCTGTACATATTGGAATCGATTTGATAAGTAAGGACTAAATCAAGCGAGCACGGTGCCTGTAAGCCCAACATCATTTTCTAGCCTGTGCAGTAAAATAGAATGGTCGATGGTGTCAAATGCTGCACTTAAGTCCAACAACAAGATCTAATCCACTTTCTCTTCTGGCTCTAGGCCATGCCCTCCAATGACTTCACTTCTGCTTTTACCTCCAGACGACTTGCTTCTTCCACTCTCTCAGCTACAAAACCCACCACTTTTGCTCTGCACTCATTCCTGTTTTGTGACTCAGTCATATGTGATTACTCGGTGGAGTATTAATGTTTTTCCTGCAGCATTATGATATACGGGATTGTAATCAGAATATAAGTTTAATATGTCACTGTGCTGTGTGCAAATATTTTAAATCTGCTTTTCTTTCTACTCACAAAGCCAGATTTAGCACACAGGTGCTCATCATTTAGAACTGCTAGGCAAGCAATAGAAGACAAGACGGGACAACTGGGAAATGGGCATTACTGTTTCTGTGTGTCAGAGTCAGCATGACATTGGATCTTCTTTTCCTTGTTTGGAATGGCATGATTTACCTAAGTGGGGGCCTGCACATGATGAAAGAGTATAAAGCCTTGGACCATTGCCCAGCACACCTTTGAAGCCGAAGGACGGATGGGAGATAACGTCATCTGATCCTGAAAATCCTTGCAGCGCAGCGACGAAAATGGCAGGCTCTTGTCATGGCTTCCTCGTCTATTATGCAGTTAAACCGTCATTAAAGAAAGCTGTTATTTCTCCTATGTTATTTCTTACAGTCATATTACTAAGGGATGGGTATCGCCTTTTAGTATCATATCTACAGTATATAGTTTATGGTTATGTAACATGCTGCAATTACAAAAGAACTTATTCCAACAAGGTAGCTAGCACCCCCTGCTGGATAGATGGGTGGATCCCCAAACATTTGTCTTTGTTTCTTCTATATTAACACATCGTAATTGGAAATTTATCTGATAAGGTAAAAGAACTATCAAATAAACTTATAATTTGAATAGGTACATGTTTTGTTTTACATGTTGACATATTTATACAATTATCATGTAATCTCTACATATACGAGAAAGTCGAGTGGAGAATACTGGAGATTTTTCTGTTTAGTTTCTACATACCAATTTTTATCTTATATACTGACATTTCTACACTTTTGTTTACATGACTCCTGTTGTGATCAGTTGGTAAAAGGGGGCTGCTGTTATAATGTATATCTTAGTTTGTACAATAGATACAATAGCGGGTTGGAAAATGACTGATTCCTAACCTCTCTCTTTTCTATCTGCAGATCAATCTATCTGGAGCAGCGAGTGGAAGCACAGAGCAGAGCAGCGAGCTGAAGCACAGAGCAGCACGTCTCCCACAGGCAGGTAGCCCTTCGCAAACACCCGAGCAAGTTCAACTGAAGTGAATCCAGCAGCTGACCAGGAGAAATAACCGGCAGTGAGAAATTAAAGTTGATCGCTCAGCGGGTGGTGGAAACTTAAAGCCGACGGTCTCTTAGTGATTCAACTGAACGTGTAAAGCGCCGAAGCACCGAAGTTACTACAAAAAAACGGAGAAGATGACATCAACACTAAACGTAAATTCTATCTGCTCTCTGCCCCTTTAGGTCACGTTTATATGTTGTATGTCCTGCATGTACAGTTCAGGTTTTCCGACCGACAGTGTAGACAGCTTCACCTGCCAAAAGTGTTTAGTTAATTTAGAGTTGGTTGGGAAAATACATGAACTGGAGGACCGCGTTAGGAATCTGACAGCAATTAGGCAAACCGAAAATTGGATCGACTCAGTTTGTTTAGACAACTCGGCTACTTCTGATTCAGCTTCAGTCTCTCCAGGTCCCACTATAGTCAGTGTGCGGCCGAAGTCAGCAGCACCAATTCAGCCACATGGAGAGTGGGTAACAGTAAGACGGGGGTCTAAGAAGCCAAAATTTAGTCCCCCAGCACCCAGGTCACCAATTCGGACCCAGAACAGATTCTCAGCACTCCGCAGCGCGCCTGTGGAAACTGAGAATAAGAAAGTGCTCATAATTGGCGATTCCATAGTGCAGAATGTTAGAATTACAAACTATGTTAAACCAGCAGTTAATGTTAAATGCCACGCTGGGGCCAAGATTTCTGGCATAGAGGCCGCATTGGACCGTGTCGCCAATGATGAAGTATCTACCTTATTGCTGCATGTCGGCACTAATGATATTTATTCACAGCAATCTGAGGTATTAAAGAGGAACTTCATCTCTCTATGCATCAAAGCTAAAAGAAAATGTTGGAATTTAGTTGTATCTGGCCCCTTACCAAGATTATATAGAGGGGATGTGATTTATAGCAGATTGCATTCCCTTCACTGCTGGCTAGAAACCTGGTGTGCAAATAAAAGCATAGCGTTTGTGAGCAATTGGGATGATTTTTGGGAAAGGCCTGGATTTTTCAAAAGAGATGGTCTTCATCCTAACTGGAGGGGATCTTATGTATTATCCCAAAATATGGCAGCAAAACTGCCTGGTTGACTGATTAGAGCACCATCCAGGCATGTGATCTTAAATCACAGGCTGTTGTTTATCCCACCTGTTACTATCCTGAAGCTGTTACCCAAATTCCCTGTTGTGCTGCATCCAGTAAATTTAGTCTTGATACAAACCTTAAATTAATTGATAACCAAAAAATAAGGTGTATAATTACATCAAGGGATAAAACCAGACCCTCCACCAGGGGAATCTGTAATAGAAATTTACTTCAAATTAAAACAAAAAATATATCACCAGTTCATAAAGAACCACGCAGCTTTAAATGCCGCTCATTGAACATTCGCTCTCTTGGCACTAAAGCTGTTTTGGTAAATGATATTATATTAAGTACAAAATCTGATCTGCGTCTTCTCACTGAAACCTGGCTTAGTAAATGTGACACTGTCCCCCTAGCTGAGGCGTCACCAGATGGCTACTCGTTCCTTCATATGTCTAGAGATTCTGGTCGAGGAGGAGGACTTGGAATAATTCATTGTAGCAAAATGCAAATCACTTCTAAAAATTTAGGCAACTTTACATCCTTTGAGGCATTCATTTTAAATATTAAAACAGATTCCAACACAATTATAGTGCTAGTCTACAGACCACCAGGGCCATATTCATTGTTCATGACTGAATTTAGCAACCTTCTATCTGATTTGGCTATAAATTATGATCACGTAGTACTGATGGGGGATTTTAATGTACACATTGATGTGGAAACTGACACTTTTAGCAAATGTTTTACTTATTTGTTAAATTCAGTAGGATTTTGTCAGATTGTCAAAGGTCCAACTCATAATCATAACCACACATTAGATTTAATTATATCTTACAAAGTTGAAATTCAAAATTTAAATATTACTCCATTAAATGAAGTTTTTTCCGATCATTACTTAATTACATTTGGTTTAGTCCTGCCCTTGCCAACACACTCACAGATTAAAACAAAGACAGTGCGACATCTAGATTGTAATTCTGCTTCAAAATTTATAGATACTTTGAGTAAGTCGAGTGTAATTGTGGAAAACCATTTAGATCAGTTAACATCAAATGTAAACGTGGAAAACAATTCAGATCAGCTAACATCACATTATAATGTGACCTTAAGAAATGCTCTGGACACAGTGGCTCCCCTTAAAACAAAAGTGATCAAAGCACATAGAAACTCTCCCTGGTTTAATGAAAACACTCGAGCTCTTAAATTAGAGTGTTGAAAACTGGAGCGCAGATGGAGAACAACAAAGCTACATGTCTTTCAAATTGCATGGACAGAGAGTGTTAATAAATTTAAAAAAGCTCTCTTTAAAGCTCGCTCAGAATACTATTCTACAATAATAGATAGCAATAATAAAAATCCTCAGGTACTGTTTAGAACAGTGGCTAAATTAACAAATGAAAATTCAGATCAACAGTGCAAAATACCAACAGATATTAGCAGAACAGACTTTACGAACTTCTTCAATGAGAAAATTAAAAATATAAGATCCCAGATCTCTGGATCACAGTACAAACCAAATACTAGCTTAGCAGACCCTGTCTCACATTGCATTCAGCACTTTAATAATTTTAATCCTGTAACTGAGCAGGAAGTCTTAACTTTAATTTCTAAAATGAAGCCCACTACTTGTTCCCTAGATCCAGTGCCAACCAAACTAGTAAAAAGTGCAATGGATGTTCTTGCAGCGCCTATTCTAAACATTATCAATAGTTCATTATTGCATGGCACAGTACCTGAAGCACTAAAAGTGTCAGTCACTAAACCATTACTTAAAAAGTTAGACCTAGACCCACACATACTAAATAATTATAGGCCTATTTCAAATTTACCGTTTCTCTCTAAAATACTAGAAAAAGTAGTTGCCAGTCAGCTTCAGTTACACCTTACGCATTACAATTTATTTGAGAAATTCCAGTCTGGTTTCTGAAATGGTCATAGTACAGAAACGGCACTAACGCGGGTTGTAAACGACATTCTGATATCCTCTGATGAAGGAAACTCCACTATAATTATGTTGCTGACCATTGACCATTCTATTTTACTGCACCGGATATAAAATGATGTTGGGCTTACAGGCCCCATGCTCGCTTGGTTTACTTCTTATTTATCAAATCGATTCCAATATGTATAGAAATGTGCTGACAGTACTCCATCATTATACACAGAAGTTCAATATGGTGTCCCGCAGGGCTCAGTACTGGGACCTTTACTGTTTTCACTTTACATGCTTCCACTGGAATCTCTCATTAGGAAACATAATGTTAATTTTCACTCATATGCAGATGACACCCAGTTATGCCTTTCATTTAAATCAAATGAAGTTTCTCCGATGTTGTCTTTAATTAGTTGTGTTAGTGAATGTGTTAGTGAATTAAAGGAGTGGATGAATGAGAACTACTTGTCTTTAAACACAGATAAAACAGAGATGTTAATTGTTGGAGGGAATGACGCTGATCACAACAATATTTTGTCATCATTTAACTCAGTTGGAATCCCCATTAATTTTATGGAATCAGCCCGCAATCTAGGAGTCTTTGACTCTAGCATGTGAGAAAGAGAAAAAACATTATTAACTGAAATGATTATAAGTATTTAACTCTCAATACCAATAACTGTAATTTGCATTAAGCGTGATGCAGAGAGCTATATGATTTATGATTTATTACTTCTATATGATTTGTTTATCATATATATAGAGAAAGAATTAACCTTGTGTACAGTTTAAGGATGTATTAAGCTAAATGAACAAATGTAATCTAATACAGACACTAAGCTGCAAGAGTGTATTTCTGTAAGACAAATACACTAAACTAACTTTTAAGGTAGCTTTTGATATTGTATAACCAATTATTATGTGCGATGATCATTAAGTGTGAAATGTAAGCTATAATAAGATTCTTAAATTGTAACTGCCACATAGCCGTTGAAGTGTTGTAACCCTGATGGTGCATAAGAATAGGGAAGTACATGTTTTGCAAAGTGCTGTCTCTGTAACTGTCTTGCAAAATTAGCCATAGTGGAATTGCATAGCCTAAGCTGGGTAGGAAGCCTGGGACTATGGATATGCCAACAGTTCCTCTTATCTAAAGACTACCGTGTACTTCTCCAGTACTGATCTGATGTGTGATGTGAAGCTACTTGCAGACTCTGTTTGACCTCAAATTGAACTGCCATACTTCCTCTTTTTGTTTAGTAAACAAACTACTATAAAACTGAGCTAACTCCCATCCTTGGACAGGCTATCTGATCTAACTGTCAGTGGAACTGGCTGACAGAGGCTGCAAGCCTCCTCTCACCAAGAATAAAGAAATTGCTTTTTTACTTTTTTATTGGTATCTGCCTGCTGTTGTCTCAACTTTCGTCCACACATGTCATTTAAAATGCATATTACAAAGCTGTCCAAATCATGTTTTGTCCATCTTACAAATGTTAGGAAATTAAGACGCTTTCTAAATAAACAGGATTCTGAGATATTAATTCATGCATTTATTTCTAGTAGGATTGACTACTGCAATGCGGTGTTCACTGGATGTTCAAACTGTTCTTTATACAGCCTCCAGTTAATCCAAAATGCAGTTGCAAGAATTATTACAAGAACAAGAAAACACAAACACAAAACTCCAGTTCTTAAATCCTTACATTGGCTCCCGGTTAAGTTTAGGGCAGATTTCAAAATCCTCCTTTTAACATATAAAGCATTAAATGGCCAAGGTCCGGCTTACTTGTCTGAACTTATCATGACTTACAAACCAGAGCGCACATTAAGATCTCAAGATGCCAGTCTGCTTATGGTTCCAAAGATTAATAAAATAACAATGGGAGGTCGAGCTTTTAGTTACAGAGCCCCTAAACTGTGGAATGATCTGCCTGCTACTATAAGAGATGCTCCTTCGGTCTCAGCTTTTAAATCCTGGCTGAAAACTCACTACTTCAGTTTAGCATATCCTGACTAGAGCTGCTGATTAACTGTACAGACTGCATCTCTGTTATAAGTCATTAGCACTAAAACATAAGTAACATGATAGTTATAATTGGATACTAACCCTCACCTATTCTGTTTCTCTTCTCGGTACTCAAATGTGGCACTTGGTGCCACGGCCCACCTGCCAAGTTGTTTTGCCTGCATAAGGTAAAGTCATCCCTGATGGAGGATTGCAGGAATCGTGGGAAACAGGGGTGCTTTCATCAGATTGGCTGACCCAGCACTGTTTCAGCTGTGAAATGGCCAAATGGGGGAGGCCGCTTGATGGATGAGGTCTCCAGGGGGGTATTTTTCGTACGTCGCTTAAACCATCCGAGATCAGATGCCTCATCTTGGATGAGTTAATGCCAGTGAAACTCATCCAGATAAGTCGGTTTTTCAAACGCAGCTGTGTATTAGATTAGTGTAGCTGGATCTAATCATACGAGATGAATGCGCGTGCCCGCGCTGAGTGAAAAGCCCATATATATTGAGTCTAGAAAACATGATCAGCAAGTCTTTGATAGGCTGTAACAAAATGACGAAAGAACGGGTGCATTTTTTTTTTCACACACGCGGCGCAAGACCTTTTATTCGAAGGACATGAAGAATTTCAAGATTTAACATGCACAAGCGGTAACACTGCAAAAGCGGCCCAAACCAGAAAAGACGGCTGGCAAAAAGTGGCCGTCAAATTAAACGCTAAGTAGTGTGCATTGTACTTACTGAATGCAGCGTTTCATTTCCTATGTGTCAGATTAATTATTATTTAATATGTCATAATTCCAGATCAAACATGAGCACAAGGAGAACATGGGAACAGGTTAAAGAAAAGTACAAGAATATACTTCAAACTGGTAAATATTGGTATATAACTATTTAAAGAATTGTTGACATAAAGAATCATATATAATATAAAAAAACATTAATTTTAAAGCTAATAAGGAGGCAGACAAGCAAAAAACAGGTAGAGGTCCATGCGGTCCAGACCTAACCCCTGCAGAAGAGTTGGCTCTCCAGCAAAATGCCCATCGCCCTGTTTCTGAGGGCATTCCAGGGGGAAGCTCCTCCTCAGAACCATGTGGCAGGATGCAGTGGTCACTTCATTTCAGGTAAAGGATGGTCATTGCATATATTTGTCCTCAATGTGTGCCATAGGTATGTTCCATATAGCCCTCTTTTTTGTTGGGTCAGTTGCAGGGAATGTCATATCCCTTGAACCTGTGTCTGACCAACGAGATATTGACGAAGGTCAAATATTTGATGAAGACACTGTGTCTGATTATTCATCAGGAGGAGAGGTACATTTTCCAAATAATGTTTGATCAAACTCCACTCTGATCAGTCCCATGTGCCCCAATCACATTTGGAAATCCTTGGTAATGAGAATGTTAGGCTGATTGTGGGATTCTTTATGGAACTGTGGGTGTTTTTGCCTGTGTATTACCTACCTGCAATGGCATGATACGCCTCTTTTATTGTCTGCACACGCAGGTGTTCAGGAAACACAATGAAAACCCGAAGGAAATGTTTCAGAGCCAAACAGACTTCACGAATTGCCTGGCAAACTGCACTTTTCGATAGATGTTCCGCATCACCTACAGTATATAAAAAAGTGCCCCTTGCAAGAAACCTCAAAGCAATGCATGCTGTCTGTGTGGTTGTGAGAGCCCGACTTCGCCGAGTTTGACTTCGAATATACGGAGCTAATAAATCTTTGAGGTACAATATTCCCTCTCGGCTAAAGCGGTATCTTTCGTACAGAATTTCCTCCGGGAGCAATAAAGGATCTTGCCGATCGCGCAAAACCCTCTCTATATGAAAATCTCTTCGTATAATTTGCGCACCAATATCAATTGGTCGCTCATTCATGAACGGCGAAGCCATGACTGGATGACTTCCACGCACCGTCACTGATCACGTGTGTAAACTAATCCTTGTTTACGCAGAACAAACCTGCTCCGAGCAGGTTTGCGGATTTGGATGTGTTGCTATGACAACACTTCCAGCAAGAGTTTCAAAAAACCGACAGATCCAGGATCAGGCCAAATCGTCAACAATTACATCCGGCTAAGCGAGTAATCCACGTACGAAAAATACCCCCCAGGACTCTAAATATATCCAAATCTTATTATGTGATATCATCCATCCATCCATTTTCCAACCCGCTGAATCCGAACACAGGGTCACGGGGGTCTGCTGGAGCCAATCCCAGCCAACACAGGGCACAAGGCAGGGAACCAATCCTGGGCAGGGTGCCAACCCACCGCAGATTATGTGATATCATCTACTGTTAAAT
This sequence comes from Erpetoichthys calabaricus, assembly GCF_900747795.2. Classification (NCBI taxonomy): domain Eukaryota; kingdom Metazoa; phylum Chordata; class Cladistia; order Polypteriformes; family Polypteridae; genus Erpetoichthys; species Erpetoichthys calabaricus. The sequence continues at coordinate 86,428,076 of NC_041400.2, read as the reverse complement.
TCTGCTCCGTACTTCTAAATTTTTTATTTTTATACTGTATTGAGGATTTGTTCTATTCTGTGTATTGTATTATATTGTATTGTATTGACCCCCTTCTTTTGACACCCACTGCATGCCCAACCAACCTGGAAAGGGGTCTCTCTTTGAACTGCCTTTCCCAAGGTTTCTTCCAATTTTCCCTACAAGGTTTTTTTGGGAGTTTTTCCTTGTCTTCTTACAGAGTCAAGGCTGGGGTGCTGTCAAGAGGCAGGGCCTGTTAAAGCCCATTGCAGTACTTCTTGTGTGATTTTGGGCTATACAAAAATAAATTGTATTGTATTGTATTGTATTGTAGCCAATTCTTCCTGTTGTTATACAGAATATGTCAAGTGTTGCTTAAGACCCTTTACATATGCCTGTTATTAACTATTGAATAATTAGAACAAAGGTTGAGCTCACATTATTATTACAATTATTGTTTGCATCATATTCCTGGTTTGCTGGTTTATTTTTTCCATTTCTGTATTTGTATGTGGATAGAGTAAACCATATAGTATTTTTAAGATTTATAAATATAATATATTTTTGTATATTATTATAATTTACAATTTTATTATTAGTTTTATTTGTATTTTTTACATTTTTGATTTGTTCATTTTTCAGTTGTTTCGTTCTTATTGAATATATCTGGGTACGTTTTTTGATTGACATACTATTTGTTAATTGTACTTCTAAATGACTATATTGTATCTCATTACTCTTATTTTTTCAAATCACTTTATAACTTTGTTTTTATATGTATGTATTTCTTTGTTCTGTTTTATCCTTATGATGTGTATTATTTTTTTTTTAAATGTACTCTGCAATGTACTTAATTCATATAATTAATTAATAACTAGCTGTCCCCTGCAGCTCTGTCCACTTATTAGTGAAACAGAACAGTGAGAAGGGCCCTGCCCAGCTCCCTACTCCTAACATCACGCTTCCCCCTCCTCTCGGCCCGCTGCGTGTCTCTCAGATTTGTGCAAATAAATCGGTACTGCAAGCAAACTTTGCAGTGAGAGAAGTCACAAAATCAACCGGAATGTTCAAGCAAATTATAAAGAAAAAAAAAAAGATCTAAATCCATTAATTAGTTCTCTCGTGAAAAATGGCCAGACATACAGACAGAAAGACATTGGATTTTATATATATAGAAATATTTTTGTCCATTGCATGTTCTCTTTCAATACATTATGAGTATACAGCTGTACTACAGCTGTATCTACTAGATAGATATTGCCAGGAATAACTTGCAATCAACTTGTAATATAATATTCAATGTACTTTACTTTTTTTTTTCTTTAGTCTTCTGTTTTTCCCCAGTTGGTAGACTTTATTAGATTTCTATTGCTTCTTAATTCTCCTGCTTATTCTGTATTGTTAACATTTATGAAATACATGTGATGTAGAAAGACTAATAATAAAACAATATAATTTAACTATTTCATGTAAAAACATAGATAAGGAAAAACATTTTGCCACATTTTTACAGCCTCCTGTAAAGTAGTAATATAATTTAACCCTTTGATGTAAAGAAACTGTCTATTAGGATACATTAACATTTTGATGTGTCTATGTTTATTCAAAATGTCTTATATTTTGAGTCAGGATTTGACAGTGCAACAATGTACTGTTACTGCTTTGTAAACAAATATGGATCCAAGTTAGTGTCATAATCTTTTCCTTTTAAAAATCTGTAGTACTAGGGTGTTGTACCGTGTTAGCCATTATGAATGTAGAGAAAAGACAAGCAAAATGACACCTTTTATTGGCTAACTAAAAAGATTACAATATGTATGCAAGCTTTCGAGGCAACTCAGGCTCCCTTCTTCTGAAAGATTGAAAATTTACTGAGGATTCTACAGTAACTTGCAAAATAATTTTCTTCTTTTTTTGTTTAGATTTCATATGTAATTCACATGTATGTGAATAATATTTGCAAATAAAAATGTGTGGAAATTTTACATTTTCTAATTTTTGTTCCATATCAAATAACACTACTCTTATTACATAAAAAATAATTAACTGAAGAAGCATTTGTCAAACACAAGAAAAATTAGAAGACATACACCCACACATAAAAACATATAACCATTTGTATAATCCCCAAAAGAAATTCTTTAGGAGTGTTAAAGAAATGTCACCTTTAGTTGTGGCTAGTAAGACTATGTTGTTGTTGTCATCTAGTCGATTCTGACTCATAGTGATCCTATGTAGAACAGATAAAACCTGCCCGATACTGTGCCTTCCTCACAGTTTCTGACAGGATTGACCCCATTGTTACAACCTCTGTATTAATCAATCTCGTAGGGGTCTTCTTCTCTTTCATTGTCCTTCCACTTTACCAAGCCTGATGTCCGTTTCTAGGGAGTGATTCCTTCTGACAACATGTACAAAGTACATGAGACAGAGTTTCGCCATCCTCTCCTCTAAGGAGCATTCTGGTGGAACTTCATCCAAGACAGACGTGTTTGTTCTCCCCTGGTGGTCCATGGTACATTCAGTATTCTTTGCCAGCACCACAATTCAAAAGGCATAATTTCTTCAATGGTCTTCCTTATTCATTGTCCAGCTTTTGCAACCATAGGTAATGATTGAAAACACCATTGCTTAGATTAGACGCATTTTATTCCTCAAGGGGGCATTTTGTTTTTAAACATTTTGGAGAGGTCTTTTATTGCAGATTTTCCCAATGCAATACACCATCTGATTTCATGGTTGCTACTTCCATGGGCATTAACTATAGATCCAAGTAAAATGAAGTCCTTGACAACCTTCTCTCCGTCTATCATGATGTTAGTTATTGGTCCAGCTGCAAGTCCTCTTCACTTTCAACAAGCAGGGTTGTATCAATTGCATATTGCAAGTTGTTAATCAGTCTTCCTGCAATCTTGATGTTGCACTCTTCTTCATATAGTCCATCTTCTCAGATTATTTGCTTAGCATATAGACTAGACAAGCATGGCCCAATTTTAAACCACTCAGTATTTCCCTGTTCTGTTTGGACAACTGCCTCTTGGTCGATATAAAGGTTCCGTTTGAGCATAATTAAATTTTCTGGAATTCAAAACATTTAATTTATGGATGTGCTGATATCGCAATTATATTTCAAGATATCTTAAAATAACTTCCTGCGCATTTCAAGGTATCTTACATACGTTTTGAGATATCTTAAAATAACTTCCAGCACATTTTAATATATTTCAAAATATCTTCCTGAGCATTTCAAGATATCTCAAGTCCCACTGAAAGAATAGGAAATTTTACAGGAAGTGATTTCAAGATATCCAAAAATGTATGTGAGATATCTCAAAATACAGAGGAACTTATTTCAAGATATCTCAAATTACAGATCCAGCATCCAGAATTCCAATCACACACCTGGACATTGTCAGTGTTTTCATTTTGCCTGTTCTCTTCAGTTCTACTCCCACAAATCCGAAGGCATGCAGTTAGTAGACTGTCTGTTCCAAATTCATCTTCTGTTAGAGAAAGTGTGGGTGTGTGCATGCATGCAGCAGTTTCCAGTCTTCTGGAATAGGCTGCAGCCTCACCTAACCTGAATTTCATTAAGCAGCCTTCAGAATGTTATATTGTACTGCCGTGGTGACTTGAACAGAAAGATACACACTGCCCAAAGATATGCGGGTTTGGTGAACTGGCAATACTAAATTAGCCCTAATGTGTGCTTATGGGTGTGTGTGCTTGTGCTGCAATTGACTGGTGCCCAGTCCAGGGTTTGTTCCTGCATTGTGCCATATTGTAGCCCCACTGCAACCCTGGTCTGGACTGAGCAGGTTTGAAAATGAAACTATGTAAAGTGGAAGAAAAGGTACTTTAAACACTGAATTAATGCAAGGCAGGAACATACCCCATTGTGGAGGGCATGTTAATCACAAATCCTACTTATGTTCACACTCATAAATTTAGAGTGTCTTTTCATCCTAACCTGTATATCTGCTGGGATATGGAATAAAACCTATATAAACAGAGGTGGAATTTGAAAAATGCACCGACAGTGAGCAAATGAACATAAAATAAATTAGCTGTGAAACAACACTATTATATATTTTTACACTACCCAATAGAAATGAAAACAACACAATAATAATAAGCTGCTATGTTAAAGTGTTTAAAAAAATAGGGGACGTAATTTTAATTAAGATATATAGAAGTACTAAACAATTCTTTTTTATCATCTTAAGTAACGGCCCTATGATGGACTGGCACCTTGTCTGGGGCTGTAATGCTTATGTCTGTCAGGGCCTGGTTTGGATTAAGTAAGATTAAGAATAACTGACTGACTGATCTTAGTTTGTTGCATGTTTTGACATAGAATGATATCAAGCACTAAGAGTATCATAATATGACATTGAAAAAATTTATTTTTTCACAACAAATCAGTCAGCGTTCAAGCATAATTGTGAACTACATTCTAAGTTTTACAGTATTTCACATAATTTCATAGCACCATTTAATGTGACAAAATGCTGGCCCTCCAAATCCATCCATTCATTTTGTAAGCTCGCTTCATCCTAAGGGTCACAGGATAGCTGTGGCCTATTCCAGTAAGGCAGGAACAGTCTGCGGATGGGTCGTCAGTCCATCACAAGGTGAACATACATACACACACATGTATATCAGAGGCCATCACCAATTACCCTGACCTGCATGTCTTTGGACTGTGGGAGGAAACTGAAGCACCCGGAGGAAACCCATGTGGCCACAGGGAGTATAGGCAAAGATCACACAGAAGAGGACTGGGATGTGAACAAAGCAGCACTACCACTGTACCACCATGCTACCCTCCCTTCCATTCCATTAATTCTTATTAAATGCATCATTTACCAATAATTTTAAAAAAATTCCTTGTTCCTTGCCAAGATGTTACTTAAGTCCATGCAGCTGTAATGCTCACAAATGCTCACAAAGCAAAGATTTAATTTTCTCACAACATGATAATTACCTATAATTGCAAACCCTGTGCAATCAACCTTAGGCTGAAATCAAATAGGCTGTGTGGAACACCAGGGGGAGTATAGCTCCACAAACCCCGGTCACAACAGACACAGAGGCCAAGTTCAGCACACAAGTTGACGTTTATTCACATTTAGAATGCTTTTGCCTCTTTCCCCACAGTTTCACAGTTCCCACGCACAATATAATACAACAACCTTTTCTTTCCTTTCTTCCTTCTCTCTTTCTTGTTCCTCCTTGACTCCCCCTCTGGCAAGCTTTGTCCACTTCCTCCCGACTCTGGTACACACTCTATGGAGTGTGGTGGCTCCTTTTATTCCGTTTCTAGGAGTGCTCCTGGTGGTTCATCTGTGTTAGCTGGAATCACTCCCTGGTGTGGTTTGAAATCCAAGATAGGGTTCTGCAGCTTCCTCTGGCATCTCCCACGGAACCCAATAATAATAATAATGATAATAATGCATTTTATTTATAGGGGCACTTTACATTAGCAGTAGGGTTGTACCAAACTCTAACTTCCATTGTGCCCTGCAGGAATCCGCGGTGCCATAGCCATCCGGGAGGGCTGCCCTCTAGCATCCCAGGGAAGGTACTGCCTCACCAATGCTCTCTCAATTGATCCTTCTGTTCCATTGGCTACCTGACAAGGTAATTGGCCGTGAATACTCATCACAGCTGAAATCGAAAATTACCAGGACCAGATCATTTTTACCCTCGAGTTCTTAAAGAGGCTAACGAGTACATATATAAACCCTTGACACATTTTTTTAGGAAGTCACTGCGCACTGGTAAGATTCCAAAGTATTAGAAAATGACAAATATTATCCTGTCACATAAAAAGGGTGACCAGGCAGATCCAAACAACTATAGGCCAGTAAGCTTAACATGCATCACAGGAAAATTAATGGAGTGAATTATTAAGGATAAGATTGAGGAGCACATGGCAAGTACAGTTTTTTCTGAACAGTCAGCATGGGTTCAGAAGAGGAAGGTCATATTTTACTAACATGCTGGAATTCTATGAGGAAGCAACAAATGGAGTTAACATATGATATTACTAGGGGGCTGTGCCCCTTACTCGCTATGCTTGCCCACCCCACAATCCCCACCCCTGTGAATGCACGCTAAGGACTGATCAGCTGCTAGCTGCTACCGAGCTGCGTTATCTGCATGTCACGTTGCGCGTCGATCATTTAAAAGCTTGTACAGCAGCTGTCTTTTTGTATCACTTCCTTGTCCCATGGGACATTAAAGTGTCTCCGAGAAATTGTTTATAAGTAGGGCATGATATGCAAGAAGTCTCGCAGGACTTCAAAGTGTCTCTCCGAGATGATCACAACTTGACCCAAGATTTTTTTATATAATAGATTGATTTATCTGGACTTTAAGAAAGCATTTGATAAGGTGCCACATGAAAGGTTGGACATCAAACTACAAGAACTGGGAGTTCAGGGTGATGTTTGTAGATGGGTACAGAAATGGCTCAGACACAGGAAGCAGAAGGTGATGGTGTGAGGAATCTCTTCAGAATTGACAGAGGTTAAGAGTGGTGTTCCACAGGGGTCAGTGCTAGGGCTGCTGCTATTTTTAATATATATATAAATGATTTGGATAGAAATATATGTAACAAGCCAGTTACTTTTGCAGAGGATACCAAGATAAGTGGATTGGCAGATAATTTGGAATCTTTTAAATCATTACATAAGGATTTGGTGAGCAGAAAATCTTGGGCAGACTTGTGGCTGATTAAATTTAATGTCAGTAAATGTAAGATATTATACATAGGAAATAAAAATGGTAGGTTTCATTAAACAATGGGAAGTCTGAAAATCAAAAGTGCACTCTTCGTTATCAACTTCCAGACAGTGTTCAGAAGCTATTAAGAAGGCTAAGAGAATGTTAGGTTATATAACACGGTATCTAGAGTACAACTCCAAGGAGGTTATGCTAAAGCTTTATGATGCACTGGTGAGACCTCATCTGGAGTATTGTGTATAGTTTTGGTCTCCAGGCTGCACAAAGTACATATCAGCACTAGAAAAGGTCCAGAGAAGAGCAACTAGGCTCATTCCTAGGCTGCAGGGGATAAATTATGAAGAAATATTTAAAGAGCTGAGCCTTTTTATTTTATAGCAAAAGAAGATTAAGAGGTCTCATGAATGAAGTGTTTAAAATTTTAAAGGAAATTGGTACATTGGAGGCAGCATGGTGGCGCAGTGGGTAGCGCTGCTGCCTCGCAGTTGGGAGACCTGGGGACCTGGGTTCGCTTCCCGGGTCCTCCCTGTGTGGAGTTTGCATGTTCTCCCCGTGTCTGCGTGGGTTTCCTCCGGGCGCTCCGGTTTCCTTCCAAAGACATGCAGGTTAGGTGAATTGGCGATTCTAAATTGGCCCTAGTGTGTGCTGGGTGTGTTTGTGTGTGTCCTGTGGTGGGTTGGCACCCTGCCCGGGATTGGTTCCTGCCTTGTGCCCTGTGTTGGCTGGGATTGGCTCCAGCAGACCCCCGTGACCCTGTGTTCGGGTTCAGCGGGTTGGAAAATGGATGGATGGATGGATGGGTACATTGGATTGAGACTGTAACTTTAAAATGAGTTCATTAAGAACATATAGACATAGTTGGAAAGTTGTTAATGGTGAATTTTGCATAGACATTAGGAAGAACCACAGACACTTGAAATAAGCTACCAAGTCGCGTGGTAGACAGTAAGACTTTAGGGACTTTCAAAACTCAACTTGATGTTTTTTTAGAAGAATTAAGTGGATAGGACTGGCGAGCTTTGTTGGAGTGACTAGCCTGTTCACATATAGATTGCTCTAATGTTCTAAAATTATCAGTTAATTTAAAAATGTTCAAATTTTGCTTTTTAATAGATGATGCCAGGAATGCTAAGAGCTAGGGGAATGCGTGTGCAAAGAGAAAGACTTTGAAGCACATTGGCTAGACTTGACCCCATTGCTACAACTGGTCACAAACTATTCAAAGGCACATTGACATGACAGTCACATGGAGCTTATAAGGTAAAAGACCTGTATAATTTATTTCTTAATTTAATGACTATTAGTTTCATTATTGTCTTAAGTGAATTAAATTAATATGGGACACTTAATTTTTACAGCTATATTTTTGATATAGAATAAGTGAAATGTATTATTTTTCAAGCAATGTGTAGTAGATTATTATGTATAATTCTGAACATTTTAATCATCCAGAAAGCAGTTTTCATATTTGTAAGCTGTCACACATGTGTGCTTGGGAGTCAGGCTAAGTGCTTAACTGAGGGCAGGATTCGAGAACAGGATTTGACGAAGTGCACTAACCGTTCTTCTCCCTCTTCTGCAGATCACTCGAGGAAAAAACAGTCTAAAAAAACCTTCCTCCAGTTCCTATACCTCTTTTTTAGCCACACCTCCCATTGACATCACTTCCTACTCTCTGATTCTGGACCAACCTCTTCCTCCCCTGCCTCTATAAGAACCCAGCACCTTCCTCCCTTAGTTGTTCCTTTTAGGACACGAAACCAGAGAGTGCTCTAGAGCCATTTATTTCTGCATTGCCCATCCATCCATCCATCCATCCATCCATTGTCTCCCGCTTATCCGAGGTCGGGTCGCGGGGGCAGCAGCTTGAGCAGAGATGCCCAGGCTTCCCCCTCCCCGGCCACTTCTTCTAGCTCTTCTGGGGGAATTTAAACTTTAGGTTTACATGGTGCTCTGTTTCCATAGTACCTGCACTCATGAATATATCTGTATGTGTCGGTCACTGAAATCCCCGCTTGGCCATGGCGAAGTACTGCTTTTAAATTTTTATTAAGAAGAAAAGAAAACCTTTTTAAATTGAGGTAAAATATACCACTAACAATTTGTTAAGGATCTGTTTTTTTGTGTAGCTGACTTCACACAGCCTCTCCGCTGTTTTATAAACGAACGTCATATAAGGTCTTCCTTTTTCGTTGCTTCGCCAACGGAAGCAGCCTTTTTATTTAATCCTGTTTTTACGATTGTTCTGTTTGTATACCAGTTTATCAGTTCAGCACTCCGGTTGTAATATGACCAAGCCGTGCAAGCACACTCTTGAGAATGCAACGTATAGTTGTACAGGAGAAAAGCAATCTTGCCTGAAATCAATGGCAACCTTTTGTAGGTCTATGAACTTAATTTAAACTTTAGGTTTACACGGTGATTTCTTTCCGAAGTACCTGCACTCATGAATATGTCTGTATGCGTCAGTCGCTCAAATCCCAGCGGTTTGCACCGGCGAAGTTCTGCTTTTAAATTTTTATTAAGAAGAAAAGAAAACCTTTTAAAATTGAGGTAAAATATACCAATAACAGTTTGTTAAGGATCTGTTTTTTTGTGAAGCTGCCTTCACTCGAGTGATCACTTCGAGCTTTAAGCCTGAGAAATCACCCCGTAAATGCACACGTTTAATTGCACATCTGTTAATATGTATGCTTACACAGTATTAAAAGACACTCAACAATTACACAGTATTAAAAGACACTCAACAATTAACGTCATTTATTTTCGTTCCCGCGTTTGACTCGTGCTGTAAATCTCTTCCTTGTTTTCACTTCACGTGATTACGTAGGAGGCGTAATACGTGATGACGCGATACGCTGACTCCGCCTCCTCCATTAGAGTATATGGACAAAAAACAGGTTCCAGTTATGACCATTATGCGTAGAATTTCGAAATGAAACCTGCCTAACTTTTGTAAGTAAGCTGTATGGAATGAGCCTGCCAAATTTCAGCCTTCTACCTACACGGGAAGTTGGACAATTAGTGATGAGTGAGTCAGTGAGTCAGTCAGTCAGTGAGGGCTTTGCCTTTTATTAGTATAGATAAAAACATACATTTGATTTGCATTTGTAATAGCTGGTTTAAATTTATAGTATTTGTAAAAGTTAGCTTTTTTTTTCACTTCTATTCTCTCAGTCACAATCACGATACACTCCAGGACATGCAGATGAAAGAATAGTACAGACAGGTCAGTTCTGTGCTATATGCAATCATTAAATTCAAATGTTAACAGTTCCCACACACCCAAGGACTATCCTTCCTACATTTATGACATGTGTTGTTGTTGCAATGTATACACTTCTCTCTATGCTGTGGTTCTTATTACATTGAAGGGGCACCTGACACTGACTGAGTTTGCTTTCCTTGGGGAGCGGTGGTCTTGGAACAGAAGCTTGTTGATGTTGCATCCTCTTTTTCTTTTTCCATCGCCTAAGAAGTGACAATGAAGTTCCTCTGCAAGGTGAGCAAAGAACACTCTTCTTTTCTCAGTGGACCCATGCATGCCTTGCACAGTACATGCACGTTCATCACCGCCAAGTCAAGCATGTTGTAGCACACAGCAACCGGCCACCTGCATGCTCCTGCTCACACTGAATAAACCAACGCCTTCTGGTCCATGACGTCAATGCAGCACCGGGGAAAAAAAGAAAGAGACAAATATATGTGATGTTTTGAAGAAATCATTTGCTGACCTGAATAGTACCTATCAGAAAACAGGTTGCAGGTTGTGAAGTAGCACAACCCCTGTAGCTGGCCAGACGGTCCTGGTGCAAAAGCACTCTGGACCCAATAAACAACCTCCCCCACCCGCTTCAACACGTGACATGGGCCCATTGAAGGACTATCCAGCTTCAGACAGCGGGCCTTCTGCCTTCTTGGCCCATACACCCAAACTTGATCACCTGCTTAAAAAGGCTGCTCCCGAACCTGAATGTCATAGTGGCACTTCTGTACTCTTATCAGGCCCTGTGCAAAGTTATGTGCCACCTCCAATCGATCCTGCAACTTGTGGGCATAGTCAGGGCCTGGAGGTTCAGCTGGGGTCTCAGGGGGGTACACCATATACAAGTGCAGACGGTGTTCGAAACTCTTGTCCCAGCACTAATAAGGCAGGGGTGCATCCAGAGGATTCCTGCACAGCAGATCGGCAGGCCATCAGAATCAGAGCCAGCTGCTGGTCCCAGTCATTTTGATCTTTAGATGTGGTAGAGAGCCAGCTGTGTGGTCAGAGTCTGAATAAACCGCTCAGCTAGCCCATCACTCTGGGGATGTAATGAGGTGGTTCGGGTTTTCTGGATGCCAAGCTTCTCACATACTTTTTCAAAGACCTGGCTTTCAAAGTTTCTCCCTTGGTCTGAATGCAGTTCCACAAGTATCCCAAACTGACTAAAGAATTCTCAAATTAGAGCTTCAGCAACAGTCTCGGCTTCTTGATTAGGCAATGCATAGGCTGCTGGCCATTTGTTAAAATAGTCCATCACAACTAAAACAAACTGATTCCCTATCTCTCAGCAGGGAAATGGCCCAAGAATGTCAATTGCCAACCATTCCAGTGGAGACTCTACCTGATACTGCTTTAGTGGGGCAATAGACCTTCCTTGGGGTCCTTTCCTGACTGTGCATAAATCACACCCCCTGCAGTAGTCCTCTACATCGCACCTGCACTGTCCCCAATAAAATGCCTGCCTCACTCGTCTTAAGGCCTTGGTGACTCCGAAATTACCAACTCCGAGCGCTTCATGCATGTTCCTCAGGATCTGTTCATGCAGCTGTTGTGGTACAACAACCTGCCACCTCCCTAAGCCACCCTGATATCCTGCACCCACTGCTTCTCAGCAATACAACAACAACATTTATTTATATAGCACATTTTCATACAAAAAGTAGCTCAAAGTGCTTTACATAATGAAGAAAAGAAAAATAAAAGACAAAATAAGAAATTAAAATAAGACAGCATTAATTAACATAGAATAAGAGTAAGGTCCGATGGCCAGGGTGGACAGAAAAAACAAAAAAAAAACTCCAGAAAGCTGGAGAAAAAAATAAAATCTGTAGGGGTTCCAGGCCACGAGACTGCCCAGTCCCCTCTGGGCATTCTACCTAACAGAAATGAAATAGTCCACTTTATAGTTAGGGTTCTCACAGAGTCACTTGATGCTGATGGTCATACAGACTTCTGGCTTTTAATCCATCCATCATTGTTGGAACATCATGGTGCTTTGAGTAGATGGTGGTGGCACAAGCCACCACCAAAAGGACACCGGAAAAGGAAACAGAAGAGAGAGTAGGGGTTAGTACAGATTTTAGAGCCACCATGAATAGTTATTATAATGAATTGGATATACAGAGTATCAGGATTTAAATTACAGTAAAGTTATGAGAAGGCCATGTTAAAGTAATGTGTTTTCAGCAGTTTTTTTTAAAGTGCTCCACTGTATTAGCCTGGCAAATTCCTATTGGCAGGCTATTCCAGATTTTAGGTGCATAACAGCAGAAGGCCGCCTCACCACTTCTTTTAAGTTTTGCTCTTGGAATTCTAAGGAGACACTCAGTTGAGGATCTGAGGTTAGGATTTGGAATATAAGACGTCAGACATTCCGATATATAAGATGGGGCGAGATTATTTAAGGCTTTATAAACCATAAGCAAAATTTTAAAGTCAATCCTGAATGACACAGGTAACCAGTGTAGTGACATCAAAACTGGAGAGAGGTGCTCGGATTTTCTTTTCCTGGTTAGGATTCTAGCAGCTGCATTCTGCACTAGTTGCAAACGATTTATGTCTTTTTTGGGTAGTCCTGAGAGGAGTGTGTTACAGTAATCTAGTCGACTGAAAACAAACGTGTGAACTAATTTCTCAGCATCTTTCAATGATATAAGAGGTCTATCTTTTGCTATGTTTCTTAAGTGAAAAAATGCTGTCCTAGTGATCTGATTAATATGTGATTTAAAATTTAGATTACAGTCAACAGTTACCCCTAAGCTTTTTACCTCCGTTTTGACTTTTAATCCTAATGCATCCAATTTATTTCTAATAGCCTCATTGTATCCATTATTGCCAATCACTAAGATTTCAGTTTTCTCTTTATTTAACTTGAGAAAGTTACTATTCATCCATTCTGAGATACAAGTTAGACATTGTGTTAGTGAATCAAGTGAATCGGGGTCATCAGGTGCAATTGATAAATACAGCTGTGTGTCATCAGCATAGCTGTGGTAGCTCAGGTTGTGCCCTGAGATAATCTGACCTAATGGAAGCATGTAGAATGAGAAGAGCAGCGGACCCAGGATAGAGCCTTGTGGAACACCATATAGGCTATCATGTGCCTTTGAGTTGTAATTACCACAACTAACAAAGAATTTTCTCCCTGCCAGGTAGGATTCAAACCAATTTAAGATGCTGCCAGAGAGGCCCACCCATTGACTAAGGCGATTTCTAAGAATATTATGATCAATGGTGTCAAATGCGACACTCAGATCTAAGAGGATGAGAACAGATAAATGACCTCTGTCTGCATTTACCCGCAAATCATTTACTACTTTAACGAGTGCAGTTTCTGTGCTGTGATTTGTTCTAAAACCTGACTGAAATTAATCAAGAATAGCATGTTTATTGAGGTGCTCATTTAACTGCATAATGACTGCCTTCTCTAGAATTTTACTTAAGAAAGGCAGGTTAGAGATGGGTCTAAAATTTTCAAGAGCAGAGGAGTCGAGATTATTTTTCTTAAGTAGGGGTTTAACTACAGCAGTCTTAAGACAGTCTGGGAAGACCCCCGTATCTAATGATGAATTTACTATGTCAAGAACATTATCAATTAGCACGCCCGATACTTCTTTGAAAAAATTTGTTGGCATTGGGTCAAGGTCGCAGGTGGAGGGTTTCATTTGAGAAATTATTTTATGTAAATCAGGTAAATCTATCCTAGTGAAAGAGTTTAATTTGTTTATAACGGAATACTGAGGTTTAGCAGGATCCTTAGTGTTGGGGAGATATACTATGTTATTTCTAATATTAATTTTTTGATTGAAAAATACAGCAATAGCCTCACAGGTTTTACTGGAAGTACTTAGGAGGCATTCCTTTGAGTTACCTGGGTTTAGCAGATGATCAATCGTATAGAATAAGACTCTGGGATTACTAGCATTGTTATTTATAATCTTAGAGAAATAGCAGAGCCTCTCAAGACGGACTGTGTTATTGTATTCTGTTATTTTAACTTTTAATATTTCATAGTGGATAGTTAGTTTAGTCTTCCTCCATTTACGCTCAGCTCTATGGCATGTTCTCTTTAAATCAGACACTCTTTGGGTCTTCCATGGTATAACAATGCTAGAAAATTTTTAACTGTCTTTTCAGGTACAACTATGTCAACAGCAGCTCTCAATTTAGTATTAAATCTTTCCACCTTAACTGTTTACATTATCCTCGCTATTATAGTTGGCACTATAAACGGACTGATTGCTTAGAATGTTCGTAAGTTTTAAAGCTGCTGATGAGTCAAAGAAGCATTTTTTAATAATATGCTTCTCATGAGTGTTTTCTGTCATTATTTCTATATTAAAAAGTAGAAGAAAATGGTCTGATAGACCCATATCAATGACCTGCTTTATATCAACTTTTAGTCCTTTAGTAATCACTAAGTCTAACGTATGACCTGCTTTATGTGTAGGCTGATTAACGAGCTGTCTCAAATCGAAAGAGTCCAGGAGGTTCATAAATTCTTTTACTTTTTGGTCACACTGATTATCTATATGAAAATTAAAGTCACAGACTATTAAAAGTGTGTCATAGTTCGTAATTAAAATTGACATTAAGTCAGAGAATTCCTCAAAAAAAGATGCGTTGAATTTTGGAGGTCTATACACGGATAATACTAGAACGTGAGAATCTCCATGGATAACAACGGCGAGATACTCGAAGGACTTGAATTTACCAAAAATGACATCTTTACATTTTAACCGGTTTGAGTAAATGTTTGCCAAGCCGCCGCCTCTTTTTCCTTGGCGATTTGCATGAGTAAAACTGTAAACCAGAGGCGCGGATTTGATTAAAACAGCTGCGCCATTTGAGTTAAGCCACGTTTCACTTAGTGCAATAAAATCTATTTTTTTATCACTAATAAGATCGTTGATAAAGATTTTATTTTTTTCTCCAGCTTTCTCGAGTTTTTTTTTTGTTTTTTCTGTCCACCCTGGCCATCGGACCTTACTCCTTTTCTATGTTAACTAATGTTGTCTTATTTTAATTTCTTATTTTGTCTTTTATTTTTCTTTTCTTCATTATGTAAAGCACTTTGAGCTACTTTTTGTATGAAAATGTGCTATATAAATAAATGTTGTTGTTGTTGTTGCCAAGCTTGTGGCACCATATTCAACAAGACTTGAGGCTGTAATTGCTGCCAAAGGTGCATTGACAAAGTATTGAGCAAAGGCTGTGAATACTTATGTACATGTGATTTCTCAGTTTTTTTTTTAATAAATTTGCAAAAACCTCAAGTAAACTTTTTGCACGTTGTCATTATGGTGTGTTGTGTGCAGAATTCTGAGGAAATAATGAATTTAATCCATTTTGGAATAAGGCTGTAACATAACAAAAGGTGGAAAAAGTGATGCGCTGTGAATACTTTCTGGATGCACTGTACCTCTTGCCTGCTTTTTAACTGTTTGCTCCCTTCTCAACCTGATGCTGTCTTCCTCTATTTCCAGCAAGAACTACCACTTCCGAGCACCCCCTCTTTTCTCCACGAACCGTTAATTAACTGTCACTCAGCTCTCTCTTTAGGGAGGTGCCTTGAGCCCTTATAAAGTGTGTTCCCCAAAAAACTCCAAAAAACTGCTTCCACTCCCTACAGCCTATGCAGTGACAAGACACGTCACAATATCTTGAAATCTACTTGAAATATCTCAAAATGCATTTCAGATATCTTGAAATAGATGCATTTTCAGGTATCTGGAATTCCATTTGAGATATCTAACAAGCATTTACAGCTTTCTTAAAATTAATTTTGTGATCTCTAAATGTTAATTTGGCTTCCCATATTCACTCTTTAGTCTCACCTTCTTCCGAGCATGAATGCTGGTTGGCTTGCGCGGCTCACCTAGCTTGACTAGTATTGGTTTTAAATCTTATGCTTCTTTCCTTACTCTGTCATTAATTTACTAATTAAAGTTAAATTAATAGCCTGTTAATTATTGATTGCCTCTACTGCATTATGCTACACTTGCAGCCACTGCTGCTTCACCAGCATGCACTAAAAAGTTGACTACATACCCTTCACAACTTGCTTTGCTTCGGGACAGCTGTAGGAAACAGCAAAAAATAGTAAAGGGAAAAAAATCTCTTAAAGGTACTTCCTGGTACCTTAGTGGCAAACAAAAATGAGGTCTTTAAAAACAAATGCTCTACGTTGATCAACTTGGACACAGAAGCAACAACTAATACTCAGTTCTCAATAACCCATTCAACAAACAAGGATGACATCAGCTCACGGTACATGCTCTGTGCATCAGTAAAACTTTTCTACTCCTTTCCATTTTTCTCATGGCAAATTGCTTTCTGCAAAAAACAGATAAATTGCACAATTTTAATTGATTGAAATCCCACCATTATTCTTTTTCACTTTCAGTTCATTTTGCTTTCTATACTATGAAAACCTGTTCTTGTTGCTCGTTTTTTTTTTTGATTACAAGTAGAAAGAGATTCAGCAAAGCAGTATAAAAATTGAAGTTTATATCTATAATGTTAGTTTAGTTTTATTTACTAAAGTTGAAATTATGAAATAAGGCCTCACTTCACTTCTTGTTTGCTCATAGTTTACATGGACTGTTTACTATGAATGCAAGACTCAAGGCAGGTAATAGAGTGGCATACCTTTCAGGACTTACACCTATCCAAAGTCTTTTGCTGTAGACCAGGGGTCCTCAATCACGGTCCTGGAGGGCCGCAGTGGCTGCAGGTTTTTGCTCCAACCCAATTGCTTAATAAGAAGCACTTATTGCTCAAGTAACACTTCTGCTTCAATTTAGTGGTCTCACTTGTTAAGATTTTGAACTCTTATTGGTTATTTTAGTCTTAAACAGCTGTATTCTTGGTCTTTAATTGCTCCTAATTAGCAATAACATGCACATGACAAAAGAGACCAGCATTTCTCCATTTAACTTGTTACCATTTCCACTTGTTTGTATTTATCATGCACTATTGGGTTTAATTAAATACTTGGAAGGAAAGTGAAGAGAAAAAAGTGAAGGACTGAGAATTACTCCTCCATTTTAGACTTCAGATCATTTGGATGATATCCTTATAAAGGGGAAGAAAATCTAGGATATGAGAATTACCTGACATAGCAGAGTTAAAGCACGAACAAGCCACAAAATTAAATTATTGCCAAGAATTTCTTTCTAATTAAGCAACCGGGTTAGAACAAAAACCTGCAGCCACTGCAGCCCTCCAGGACTGTGATTGAGGACCCCTGCTGTAGACAGACTGTGTAACTTTCTTTAATGAAAACACAGAGAAAGAAAACATTTTTTAGCCAAAACATTGGTACAATCTTAATCACATATTGCTTATTGATGAGGCAATGTGAGGTGTTGCTATGATATATACATTATAATGCCTACATATAAATATATATGTATAGGACACAATATATATGTTCAAACTCTATTTGCTTAATTTACACGGTTCAAGTAGTGACTTTAATGTTGCTTAAGAGACAATGGAAATAAAAATTCATTCCAAAAATAACACGGTTAAAGTTTTGAAAAGGGATCAATGTTGTCACACATGTGCACTTGAGAGGCAATCTATGGGGCTTAACTGAGGGTAAGACGCAGAGTCAGGGGTTGATGAAGTGCACTAATGTCTCTTCTCCCTCTTCTACAGATCGCCAGAAGAGAAGCCCAGGTAAAGCACAACCGGCTCCCACATTCCCCTCCTGATCACACCCTCCTACTGACCACACTTCCGCCAACTCCCTCATAGACCCACCTCTTCCTGCCTACCACCTATCAAGTTCAACCACCTCCTCTTGTCAGTTAGTTAAGTTTTGAATTCCTTCCTAGAAATTGCTCTTCATTTGATTGTTGGCACAATATACGTGGTGGGTCCTCAAACCTATTACTACAGTAGACCCCTGCGAAGTTAAGTTTCAGAGTTCGCGGCCTCAGTCATTCGCAGATTTTTCCTTAGAACCTAACTAATAATCGTTAGTTTAAAACGAAAATATTCTCCGCAAATTTTATGGCTTTTTTCGTGGCAGTACTGTACTGTAGAGAGAAGAGGAAGCAGCTGTAGAGAAAACCGTGACTTGGGATGGTGAAAGTAGCCAATAGAATTTAAAACTGCAACTCCCAGCAGTCCCTGCAGTGGCTTTGATTGGTCTTCTGTTGAGGGTGCTGGGGCTGTTGAGGTTAAAGGATGTCAGCGTGGCTTTTAAAAAGGGGGCCGGTGACCAAAAGCAAAAAAAAAAAAAAGTTTTTGTAATTTGTGTTTCAAGTTACTGTCTGTCTGCCTTCTGTTGGGTTACCAGCTATGCAAAAAAAAAAAAAAAGTTTTTGTAATTTGTGTTTCAAGTTACTGTCTGTCTGCCTTCTGTTGGGTTCCTACAGCGAAAGCATAGCGGGAGTCAATATAAATATCAGTGGTTTAAAATTTAGATATTATACAAGCTCTAGTCAAAGCAAATATTTCTGCTCCCTGCAATGAACAGGTGTTTAGGTGTTCCATGCACTCCATTTCTGCACATACTGTATAGCATAACCTGTCTGAGTATTACCATCCACATAACAGCTGAAGGAGCCATCCACAAAAAAGCTCTAAGTCAGCATTCAACAAAGGTGTATCTCGGAGATCTACACGAGGAGTAGCAATGTGAAAACTCACTTGCTCATAATCATGAAAATCCCCTCTCACTTCTCCATCAAGTCCTGAAGGTAAAAGTATAGCAGGATTTAACTGAGAACAATGCTGCACCTTAACATTAGGACTATTCATATTTGCTTAATTTAGAAACTGCCAAGTGCGGAGTAGCTGCTTTTGTCAAAAAGTGGTCATCAATAAACTGAATTAGTGTTGAATTTGTGAATTTAAATGTTTTAGACTTTGTGAAAACAATGCAGGATTTTCACAAAAAACATATGGAAGTGCTGTCTAAATATGCTGAATTCCCTCATATGTAAAAGCAAATAAATAATAACTATCTTGGAGTGTTGTGGCAGAAAAGAATGCACTACACAAATCTACAACTGTATAAAACATTGGCTCTGGTAGTATGGACGTCAAAATAGTGGATGGATCTTGTTGTATCCATGTCCACTTGAAAGGGAACAGTCTTTCCCTTTACTCTTAATATTATTTTGAGGTTTATCTGAAGCATTTTGACTAATATATGGTATTAAATGAGTATTAGGCTCTTCAGTAGAACTCTGATCCACAAATTCCAATGCTTGACCTGTTGGATTCTGCATAGCCCAGGACACAATATTATATGTATTTGGACCATCACTTCTAATTTCCCTTGTAACTGCATTATTTTGTATGTTTCAAGGCCATTCACCTCACCAGTGACCACTTTCTCCACAGATAAAACAGCCGTCATTTGGTATACAAATACTACTGCAACTTCTGCTTCCGCCTTGGCCTTGATTATGGCTTTGATGTCTAAAGGAGCCTCATCCTCTAGGCTATTACTTTGGCCCGCCTAAAATTGAATTTTAGCAATTTGTAATTTATCTGATTGTTTTTGTTTCTTTTCTTTAAGCTGGTTAAGAAAATGCATGGCTTCTGCCTTGGTTTGTGTCTCACTAAAAGTGCGATAGTCAGTGCAGTGCTGTTTAATTGCCTCTTACACCTTACTTTGCTACCTATCAATGAATATATTAACAAACAAATGCATGTTATCAGGCCCCACAACCTGGTTAGAATATTTCTCATACACCTCCTGTAACCAATTATCATCAGGTTCTTCTTTAGTCTTTTGCATGCAACCTTTTATTTTAAACCAGTCAGTCTTTTTTTTTTATATATTTTTATTTTATTAATTTTCATTGTAATCATTCCATACAAACAGATCAATTTATAACCCAACAAATTTGAAGACTAATCAAACCCCACCCCTGAGAAGGAGAGCTTAGCTAAAGGAAAATTGCTTAAGGCTTTTTAATAAGGCAACATTAAACAAAAGAAAGGGAGAAGTAAATATCTATGTAAATAAGAGATGGAGAAGGGAGTTAAATGTGGTAATAGTTATTTCTCTTATTCTAAAATAATATTGATTAAATCCTGCCATGTTTTGAAAAAATTTTGTACAGATCCTCTAACTGAGAATTTGATTTTTTCCAATATCAAATAATATAAAACATCAGCTTCCCACTGACTTATAAGAGGAGAATTAGGATTCTTCCAATTTAACAAAATAAGTCTGCGTGCCAAAAGTGTAGTGAATGCAATCACCGTTTGCTTGTCCTTCTCCAATTCAAGTCCATCTGGAAGAACACCGAACACAGCTGTTAATGGGTTAGGAGGGATTGTGATACCAAGGCTGTCTGAGAGGCACTTAAAAATTTTTGTCCAAAATGATGTTAGTTTGGTGCAGGCCCAAAACATGTGACCCAGTGAGGCAGGAGCTTGGTTGCAGCGTTCGCAGGTTAGATCTTGCCCTGGAAACATTTTGGACAGTTTTAAGCGAGACAGATGGGCTCGATATATAAATTTTAGTTGAATAATTCTATGCTTTGCGCATATAAAACTTGAGTGAATTCTCTGCTTTGCTACCTTCCACTCCTTTTCTGATATATTGATTAAGAGATCTTCTTCCCAATGTCCTCTTGGATCTTTGAAAGGTAGGGACTCTAATAAGATTTTATATATTGCGGAAATAGCGTTTATTTCCTCGAAATTGAGCAGTATTTTTTCCAGCATTGTGGAGGGTGCAAGGTGGGGGAAATCGGGCAATTTCTGTTTAACAAAATTTCTAATTTGAAGATAGTAAAAGAAATGTATAGCTGGGAGGTTGAATTTTGAACGTAATTGTTCAAAAGATGAAAATATGTTGTCTATATAAAGATCTCTGAGCATTTTAATCCCAAAACTTGCATTTATTGGAGAGCAGAGCAGGGAGTATAAAGAAGTACTACAGGATTTTATTTCTATTGCGGACCAAGCCTGTGTATGTTCATTTATTTGTGTCCAGGTTTTTATGGATTGTATGTTTGCTGCCCAGTAATAAAACTGAAAACTAGGTAGAGCCATGCCACCTTCTGCCTGAGGTCTTTGTAGGGTTGCTCTTCGGATACGTGGGTGTTTTGAGTTCCAAATGAATGAGGTTATTGGTGAATCTAATTGCTTAAAAAATGATTTATTGATATATATTGGAATGTTTTGAAATAAAAAAAGAAGTTTAGGAAGGATATTCATCTTAACAACGTTAATTCTTCCGGCTAGAGTGAGATGAAGGGTTGACCATCTATCTAAGTCTTGCTTAATTTTTTCAAAACAGACGCCAAAATTTTGTTGATAAAGAGCTTTATGTTTACTTGTGATATTTACCCCTAGGTATTTAAACTGATCAAACCAGTCAGTCTTAACAGGATGTATTTCCTTTAACTTGTCTGACAGTTCCGTGAACCTATTAATTGAAAACACATCCCTTAACTCTGTATCATCATCTTGCCATTTATTTAATTTAGATTTTAATTGATTTCACACCCCTAATTTAAGAATGGCCATCCTTGATTTTTCCATATCTCTCCAGGTCCTTTTTTTGGAGGTCCAAGTTCACCCAAGCTTCCTTCACAGTTTTGACCTAAACTATGTTTTTGGCCCATTGTAACTAAATTAATCCAAGTTTAGCTGGGAGAACTGCTTCTAAATTTATCAAGGCCCCTCCCCAATTTTCTTAATCAATTAATACTGGTGTATTTGCAGAAGAAACACTCCTAGCACCCTCAAGGACCCACCTTGAGCCAAATATAGATTTATACAAAACAAAAAAAAAACTTTCCAGACCTCCTGCCAGTATGGTTTCAGAGCTTTCTGATAATGGCCTACATGCAGACCCGAGTCTTGCACATAAGAAGAGGCATATTTGAAAAGGCACACCTACCTTACTAAGTGTTGGCTGTTCCTTCTTACAGTTCAGCCCCAGATCCCATAAGCCACAATATTTTCCTTTAACAAAAAGGAGGTCTTTAATAACATTAATGCTGATCCAGAACTTTTACATTAAAGTTCTGAATACCAGTTAAAGCCGTCTCCAGTTATTCCCCCACCCTCCACTCTTCCCATAAATCTTAGTTCATACCAACAAGCATTACTTTCATCACCCGAGATGTAAAAGGCGTACCGTCATCTGATAGAATTTCTCAAAGTATGCCGATATGAGTAAAAGCCTCAGAGAAAGATTTTGCCACAGCCCTAAAATCTGCTGCCTTCCACAAAGGTGCTACTTAAGAATACCTGGTTGCAAATAGGGGACCAGGTCAATGATGTCTAATCCAACCCTTTCAAAATGCACTTCTCTGATTTATATTGGATTGGGAGGGGTGTGTAACAGTTTGTGGGCAAGGACAATCTGACAATCAGGGCAAGGTTTATGGAATTGTTCCTTATATTTCCCCATACTTACCCAGTACAACTACCTTGAAATTTGTTCCCTAGTTTTTTGGGATTTTTTTACACACCAAAATGCCCAACCCAACACATGAAAATGCAGATTCCTCAACATCTCTGTTTGAGAAAGCAGAACAACTAGCTGCTCAGCGAATTACTTGGAACAAGAAGCCCTCTGTTATTAAAAAGTGAGGAGTGCTCAAACGGTGTCCATCATAGTCCCTATAATATTCTTTGTCTGCTAAGTGAGCCAGCCTGAAGTCAAATTCCAGACTGGTGTCCTTCTGTTGCAAATGCTAAAACCCCACCATGGGCCAGGCACTGCACACACTAGTGCCAGCTGCCCATCATTACCTGAAGAGGAGGAGGGCATAGTGGCAGTAGAGCCACCAGCCTCTCCATTGTCACTAGCTAAATCAAGTTCAATCTCCAAATTGCCTTCCAGACCAACTTGATTGGTGACAAGCCCCTCCATCTCTTCTAAAGGCACTGTCATTAAGGAGGAAATATGTGCTTTGCAGTTCCCAAGGATTGGAGGGAAAAGGCTACTTTGTTTCCAAACCAACATAGGCAAGTGGCAATTTTCCAGTCCAAGCTCTATACATCGGAAGTAGGTAGTAGCACAGTCTTGTGTTGTTTCACCTAGCCATGTACACAGCAAATGCCCACATGCTCCAAATTTTTGCAACGTAGCCTCTTTAGCATTTCATAGTGAACCACTCAGAGGTTACTACCAGAGTCCAACCAAGCAAGCACCTCCTGTCCTGCAACACCTAGCACTAGAATCCCTGAAGCCTACGAAAAAAACTTGTAATCCCTGTTCACCTTAAATTCCTTCGCACCTCTTAATCTATGTCTTTTGTGTGTCAATCAGCAAAAGCCGCCTGCTATCCCATCCTCCCCACCTCCAGAGCAGAGTCCGTCACAAAATTCTCAGAGCTCAGGTCTCTTTATCTGGGAGTGAGGTACATGGAGTATCGTTTTTTGGAATACATACATTTCATGTGTGCTCCGTGTCTACAATGATCTGTGTAAGTGTAGGATGACAGGTACTGCTAAACACATAGCAAAAACAGAAACTTTTTCCATGTTATACTAATAATGACATGAAGTGTATAATGTGCGAAGACTTTAGTCCAAATATTAAATAAACATGTGCGCTTTTATTCAAGAATATAACCAAAGATGTTGCTGTCAAGGAGTTAAAAAACCAAGCTCAAATGTCAATTGACAGGAACTTGCTTTGTATTCTTGAATGGTGTACAGCACGGGTGTCAAACTCCACGCCTGGAGGACCGCAGTGGCTGTAGGTTTTCATTCTAACTATTTTCCTAATCAGTGTCCAGTTTTCACTGCTAATTAACTTCTTTTCCCTCTATTTTATTAGCCCTGTTTTTAATGATTAAGTCTTCTGAATTTAATCTTTTCTTCATTAAATGACAGCTAAACAGAAATGAGATGTGAAACAAGCCAACAAATGACCAGCTAAATTGGGGCTTCAAACTCCAACTACTTTCACTCCAACCAGTTCCTTAATGAGAAGCTGGTTGTTGCTGTTAATTAAACCCGTTATTCAATTTCATGGTTTGTTGCTGCTCTCATTCTGTCACAGCAGACATTTCCAAAACTGTTGTTATTCTATTATTTTCTTGGTAACCTGAGAGATCAGCCTTACTGAGACCTTCGTCTTTCTTTATTTTCACATTTTGTTTGATGGGTACAGGTGAGCTGGTCATGTGCAGGCTTGTTTTGTGTCTCATTACTGTCCGGCTGCTAATTAAGGAAAAAAACAACTAAGGGGGCTGAGTCAAGCTAATTAAAACTAAGGCTAAAGAAGTTAATTAGCATCAAAAACTGGTTACTAATTAAGAAGATGGTTAGAATGAAAACCTGCAGTCACTGTGGCCCTCCAGGACCGGAGTTCGACTCCCCTGGTGTAGAGGTAAGAACTGCTGCCTTATAACCAAAGGTTCCGGGTTCAAGGCCGAGCACTCTGCATTTTGAGTAGTGAGCTGCTATTATTATTATTATAATACTGTATAATAAAAACATTCATTTGATTTGAGTCTCTGACACCCAATGTAAATATTGGCTGCTTGTAAAAGTTAGTGCTTGTTTTTTTATGATTCAGTTTTATTCTGTCAGTGACATTCACATGGTACAATGATTTTGCCTCTCCCCCTTTGAGTTGATGGCATTTACCTCCATTCTTTTCACAAGAGAAGTGATGACCACGGTTGGTGCTCTGATTGATGCCTGCTCAGAACTATTTGTTGTACCAGCAATCAAAGATACCATTTGCGCTTTGACAACAAAGAGACCAGTACAGAACTTGTGAAAGATAACAGATTTGCTCCGATCTTGGACATCTGGCAACATTTTGTTGAGAACTGTGTTTTGACTTACAACCCAGGGCAAAGACTTTCCGAGTCTGTGGTCATAAAGCATATGGAGCCGTTTCTGGACAAAGGCAGAACCATAATCGACAGCTTCTTCATATTGATGTCACTGACTAATAGACTTCTGCACTGTGACAACTCTGCTTGGTACTGTAAGTAAAATGGGACTTCCACCTGCAGCTAAAGTCACTTCAGTACATGAGCAATTCGCCATGCCAGTGTTTAGATCTGGCAGTGCCATGCTGATGGTGTATACACCCAAAAAGAAGAAGCCTTTGATTTCAGTCTGTAACGGCCAATGTTAAGTTTTGCTACCTGTTAAAGACATCACAGAAAAGACAGAAGCAGACATACAAACACTGGTGAATCGTGTCTTCTTGGTATCTTGTTGTCACTTGAATTTTTTTATTCGTTATACCTTTGCAAAATTGTTTATTTTATATTCCAGTAACCACTTGAATGAGATCAAATCTGTCTCTGCCTCTCTTGTGCATGCACATATTCATACATGAAAGTTACTATTTGAAAATGCTATGCCATTTAAACATGAATTGTCATGTGAACATTATTTTTTTTTTTTATCTTGCCTGTACTCCATGTTATGGTGCATGATACTGAAAATGCAGCATAGGTATGCTTTAGGTATATGTTCAGCATTTCTTGGCTCGCACTTCCTTTCATCCTGCACTTACACAAATCATAGTAGACATTGAACACATATGAAATGTATGTATTCCAAATAATGATATATTATTTGCTCTTTACTCCAGGCACCTCACTACCAGTTAAAGAAACTTGAGCTCTGAGAATTTTGTGACTCAGTTCAGTCGTTGGGGGGGTTTGTGGGATAGCAGGCTGCTTGTGCTGATCAACACTTTTGTGAAACAAAAGATGCTGATGAGTAGAGGTGTGAAGGGATTTAAGGTAGCCCGGGATTACAAGTTTTTTCATAGGCTTCAGGGATTCTAGTGCTAGGGAGTTGCGGAAATTACCTCTGTTCACTAACTTAGATGAAACCTCAGAGCAACACACCTCTGTCAAGCCAATCTAAATGGCCTGAGCTGGTGAGAGGTGTCCACAGCAGAAGCTTCTGTTATTCAACAAAGCCTCAGAGTTTGCTCAACAGCGTCTTCAGCTCTGGCTGGTTGCTTTCCCAGCCACCGCCAGAGCAACAGGGGCTTGAACTTGAACTTGACTGACAGTTGGATTCAGTGCAGAAGGTTGTTCCTGGCCAAGAAGACAGAGAGCCAAGCTGCGGTGGTCAACAGTGGAATGCAGAGGGAAGAAACCTTGAAAAGCGTGTGTGTGAGGGGATGAACACAGACAGATTGGTGTCACAGGACCCAGTGTAGCACTAGCTGGCACAAACCAGGGGTGGCTTCTCTCTCTCCTTGTGGCCTGTGCACCCACAAGCATTCTCAGCAGATCAGTCAGAGTCTTGATGTCATTCCTGAACATCTCTTCACAAAGATCCTCATTTATCTCAGCCAGCATGGCATCTGTAGCAACTTTCTCTATAATAGAATTGAAGGCATCACCCTAGAAGCAGATGTCAATGAAATTTACCAAGTCTTGAATCTGTCCTCTTATATGGCGGTTAGGATCAATTTGCACTCCTTAGCAAGGGAACTTGAGCAAATGCAAACAAGGATTTTCTCCTTCAAAAGGTCATAATCATCGAGAGGAACATTTCGGACAGCTTCTTGAGCATTGCCAGTAAAAAAGAGGAGCCATGATGGAAGCTTAGTCTCTTCTGTCCAAGCACATCAGAACAACCGTTCACTCAAAGAAGAACAGGTGGCATTCTGGATCATCAGAAGGAGTCAGTTGCAACACTGCAAAAAAGAATAAGTACATCAGAGTCTGCAGTTTGAAAACCAAATGCCATACAAGACCTCAGTTGACTTCCTTATTAAATACATACAAAATATGAGTGTCTTCTGAAACCTGGAAGAGATGATTCCAAGATGCTGGCCTCAGAGGCAGAGTTTCACAGAAAAAGCCATATCTGAACCTAGAAAATAAAAGAAAAGGTTAAAATAGGTAAATTAATACAGACATTGGACAGAAGATAACTGGAAAAACAGTATTATGGCCTGCACCTTCCAAAAGGCAATCCATTGTAGCCAAGTCCCAATTTGTTAATTAAAAGTCAAAATCCTTTAGCAGAGCCAAAAAATATCAAAAAGCCAGAATATTCAAATAATAACAATAATACATAAAGAGGATAACTTAACAGGAAATGCAAATAATATACTACAAGGGACTGTGGGGGATTTTAGAGTTTTTACTGTTTTATTCTCCGTTTCTCTTACTGTTAACTTCTGGTTGTTTTCACAGCTCCTGTTGGACATAATAAGATTTGTACAATTTATGGAAGCAACACTGACAAGTGCAGAAGAGTTCTCTACCACAACAGATATATAAAAGTTTAAACAATAGGTGTCAGCTGTTATTTATGATAGTTGTTTCAGCTACTCACCAATAAATACTGTACTATATTTTATGTGATATAACAAGGGTATTTTACTTTTGTTTAGAGTTACAGGATATGTGTCCACAAAATTCTACACACATATCACTATTGATAAAAGCTTTAGAAATTTTTAAATCTCCCATTTTCTCCTTCACTATGCTGAGTGACATCAGCTGGTTTGTGAAGAGTTTCTTCATATTTTTTTTACTGTCATTCACAGCTCTATGTCATCCAATAAGCAAAGGTGCTGGATCTTATTAAATAAAGCATTTATTAGTCTAAAAATATGGCAAACATATATTATCACAATTATAAATATACATCAAAACGATGCTTCAAGAGTGGCTTTAAAAATAGAAAGTCATAAAGACCAGGGTGTGCTTAGACTACAACCCACAGGCTACAAGGAAAAAGTGTACTTTCTTTCTGCTGATGTACTACTGTGTGTATATAGTGAGAGTGAAAAAAAAATACCATATTTGTTCTAAGTTCAATGCTTTCTTTCAGGGAAGTAGTTTTCAAGGGCTCTTTCATATTCCCTGGTTCTTAGTTATAGTTTAAATCTGCAATAGAATTATCCTCTGGAAATCTGCCAAACAAACAAAAGTTATTTTGTGGAATTTGATATTCAGACTCCAGTGTGTTTTATAAAGCTGGTCAAGAAAGAAAAATGTAAATTGAGACTTATTTCAGTCAGACAGGAAGATGGCTTGCTACTTAATACTCACTCTAACCAAGATGTGCTATATTCCAAAAATACTTTAATGTTTGTAGAAATCAAATATATTTGATTCATTATATCACATACAGTATATGATTGATAGTAGAAGGATTAATATCTTTCATTTAATTAATTTTGCATTTAAAATGGAAAATGTAAAGAGATCAAAAATTGGAACAGATCACAGTGAAATGTGTGTAGAAATATGAATGTCCTGATAATGCTTATCTTATTCAATCGTATTTTAAATATAATCACACTAAAAAACAACAATATGTACAGTTTTTGATAAGAATTTTTTTCAAATTTGGAAATCTCTTACCATGCCAACTTAAATTTATTATTAATAAATTAATTTATTGCAAAAATTAGCATTTCTTATTTTACCATTTTTTAGTAGGCTTAGTTAGATTTTTCTGTATTTAACAGGGAACCAACTGGCAACATCACTACAGAACAAACTACTGACACCAGACAGAACGTTATCTGGTTGTTAGCAAAAACAATTCATACTGAATAGCAGATTTTCCATATTTCCCAAAAAAAATTTCATATAATTATAAAAATAATTACCAAATTACAGAAAGTTTGCTTCAGGATTCCAAATATGGAAATTGCATTATTTATAACATTATTTCTGATATGATTTCCATCCATCCATTTTCCAACCCGCTGAATCCGAACACAGGGTCACGGGGGTCTGCTGGAGCCAATCCCAGCCAACACAGGGCACAAGGCAGGAACCAATCCCGGGCAGGGTGCCAACCCACCGCAGGACACACAAAAACACATCCACACACCAAGCACACACTAGGGCCAATTTAGAATCGCCAATCCACCTAACCAGCATGTCTTTGGACTGTGGGAGGAAACCGGAGCGCCCGGAGGAAACCCACGCAGACACGGGGAGAACATGCAAACTCCACGCAGGGAGGACCCAGGAAGTGAACCCAGGTCCCCAGGTCTCCCAACTGCGAGGCAGCAGCGCTACCCACTGCGCCACCGTGCTGCCCCTGATATGATTTAAATAGTAATTTAAATATTCTACAATATATACTTTTTAAGGGGTTTAATCTCTTAAAATGTGTGTTAGATTATCTTGTAACCAAACGGGAACCAACAGGTAATTATCTCATTATATTAGCTGTTTTCTGGGTATATTCTGAATTTGTTATTATAACGGACTACAGGGATTGATTATGGATTGGAATATCTGCCATTAACGCAGCAGTTATATATATGCTTTCATCATGTTGTTATTTTAACATGATTACATTTTGTTTTTACCATTGGCACTGCCATTTTTTGTGGTTCTGTTGCCACAAAGCATTGTCAGATGCAGGTCATGCAGTGTTTAGAATACAGCTTTTGCAGCTTCTCTGGCATCCTGTGTAGTGAGCTCTGCCAATTGATGGGTGACAAGGTCACTAATTGATGTGCATAGTGTTTGTACTGCTATGCTTGACAAATGAGGGAGAGACACATGTTAAAACCTGAGTAAATACTGCATTTTTCCACTCCACACCCAAATATTTATAGTCACACTAGTGGAATATTTAAATAAACGAAAAAAATTACTAAAATTAAAATACTGTATCTATTGCTGTTTAGTGTCTTTTGAGGCATGCCTTTTCATTGAAGAGCATCATAGGCAGGTGTGGCACAAATGCTTTCCACTGTCCCTTGTAACTGATGGGAGGACAAATTCCAATTTATTTATTTACAGTGCATACAATCAGACAAAAAAGCCCTCCACATCCACATTTACATCCCAGGTTGGTGCACTAGTATCAGACATGGCACTTAACAGGACATACAAAAAAAAAGACAACTCCATATGTGGCAACACTATACAGGATTTTGGATGAAAATAAAAGTTTGTGTGTGGTTTGTGTGTGCGTTTCATTTACAAATTCTTACTTATCTTTTTAAGACTATGGGTGTAGGTTAGCGTTTTGGCATTGGCATTAATATAACAGATTTCATTGTTTAAAATTTTGTTTCCTTCAAAGGCTTGTGTCTATCTCCTGGGCCTTATTTATGCAGACTACCCAGTCTGTTAACACTGGCAGTAACAAATACGCAATACTTCACCCAGTATGTGGATTGTAACACCCGGGGAAATAGGACTCAGCCGGAAAAGGGTGGAGTGCCCTCTCAGGGTTGGTAGCGAGATCCTGCCCCAAGTGGAGGAGTTCAAGTATCTCGGGGTCTTGTTCACGAGTGAGGGAAGAATGGAGTGTGAGATCGACAGGCGGATAGGTGCGGCATCCGCAGTAATGCGGGCTCTGCATCGGTCTGTCGTGGTGAAAAAGGAGCTGAGCCGCAAGGCGAAACTCTCAATTTACCAGTCGATCTATGTTCCTACCCTCACCTATGGTCATGAACTATGTGTAGTGACCGAAAGAACGAGATCGCGAATACAAGCGGCTGAAATGAGTTTCCTCCGCATGGTGTCTGGGCTTTCCCTTAAAGATAGGGTGAGAAGCTCAGTCATCCGGGAGGGGCTCAGAGTAGAGCCGCTGCTCCTCCGCATCGAGAGGAATCAGATGAGGTGGCTCGGGCATCTGATCAGGATGCCTCCTGGACGCCTCCCTGGTGAGGTGTTCCGGGCACGTCTAACCGGGAGGAGGCCCCGGGGAAGACCCAGGACACGTTGGAGGGACTATGTCTCTCGACTGGCCTGGGAACGCCTTGGGATTCTCCCGGAAGAGCTAGAAGAAGTGGCCGGGGATAGGGAAGTCTGGGCATCTCTGCTCAAGCTGCTGCCCCCGCGACCCGACCTCGGATAAGCGGGAGACAATGGATGGATGGGGAAATAGGACTATTGACTTACTGTATGCAAACGTTAAAGACGCATACAGCGCCACCCCACTGCCTGCGCTTGGGAAAGCAGATCATAGCCTGGTTCTGCTTCAGCCTCACTACAAACCAAGACTGAGGGAGCTACCTACAACCACACGCTCATTCAGGAAGTGGTCCTTTGGCGCCTCCGAGTAGCCAGGAGTCGAGGCAATTCTTGGTAGCGAAAACCAATCAGATCGCTTTCTGCTACCAAGGTTCTACCAAAAATTGAAAGCTCGGGCCAATCGCGGCCTGTATCGGCTACCAAGAATTCACCATTCACAACCCGGTTCGGCTACCAAGAATTGGCCAATGATGGCTCGGTGGGCTCCAAGAATTGGCGAATCACGGCTCGTGTTGGCTACCAAAACTCAGAAAGGGCGGGCCAGCCTCTTGTCAGTTAATGTATTCTGCAAAAGCTTGCTCGAGTCTGCACACAGACGCTTTGCGATTTGCGTTTCATTTTGAACTTTCTAAAAATGTTACTCACGAGTGTCGGTTTGTGCAGTTATATTTACATTCATGTACACATTTTTGAATGATTTTTTTTAACCATTCTTGGTGCAGTTTATTACATTAATTAAATATGTGTGCAAAACGTGTAAAGACAGATATAATAATGTATAATTATAATAAACATTGAATTGTATAATCATAGTTTCATTTTTTATACTTAACACTAATTTCACAAATCGTTCATATCAATGCTAATACAGAATAATTATAGTTATACTCGATATTAACATTGATGTTATAAAATATGCGTATAAAATAGACCTACACCTTTAATACTCAGACGATTCTAATCGTGCTGTAGAACAGCATATACAGTGTATGGGGTACAGGTCGTAATGTTTTATTTATTATGAACATGTTCTACTTAAGTTTGCATATGCTGGGTTTATGTCCAAGTGTCATTTGATAACCACGATTCGGCCAGCTCTCTGGCACTTTTAGTACTGGCCTTAAATCTTACTTGTACATTGTCCCAGTTAAATAAATGTCCTGTTGATTTTGTATACGTATAGAACTGTGATCGTGAGTCCTTCCTTCTGACGGCGTTGCGATGTTCCTGTATGCGAGTTGCAATTCTTTTTGATGTTTGTCTCATGTATACCGCTGAGCAAAAACTGCATTGAATGCTATAAACTTTGTTTCGTGTTTCTGCTGTCGATTTCTTGTTTTTTGCGTTGAAAAGGGACAGTGCGCAGATTGTTCGCGGTTTTGTGTGCTATTCTGATGCCTGATTTGGCCAGGATATATATAAAAGATGATCCGCTGTGGCATCCCCTAACGGGAACAGCCGAATGAAGAAGATATATATAATTAGCTAAATGGTGTGTGTGCTGTTTACTATAAGTATATAAACATTTCCCTTCGCAATATTTCCAAATATTTATTTTTACCTACTTCAAATTAATTAAATGTCAGCATCAACTAGAATATATTACTTCCCAAATTTTATAAATACATACAAACACAAGGCTGTGAACTATTATTAATTCATTCTTATTGTGCTTTCATTTTTATTGTACCCCTCTTGATTATCTTTGCGGCCGTCTGAGACCATGGTAAAGGTGCTATATAAGTAAGTGAAATGCGTTATTATTTGTTATAATTATGATTCAATAGAATTTGCAGGCAGTTTGTTTAATTGTGATTTTAACTATGCTTGTTGTCCATGTGTTCCTTAACAAATCAATCAAACAGTTTTTGTTTAATCAAAAAATAAAAATAAACAACTAAATCTGCAGAGTAGAATTCAAAGCACCGTTCGTGGAAGAGAAAGTTTAAAAAAATATATTTTAGAGATATATTCTTCCATTCAGCAATGTGCCATGAGTGGGATTCGAACCCGGATCTCTATGATAATTCTTGGTAGGTCGTCTCTCAAGAATAGCAGCTATACCTCGACTAATACGCGACATACTTATGGCAGAGCAGGCTATGAGAGACTGCTTTGGAACTACAGACTGGGATATCCTACAGGGGTCACATAGTGAGAACATTGAGGAGGTTGTTGACTGCACTACTGACTACATCAACTTCTGTATGAACATTGTAGTTCCAGTAAGAACAGTACGCTGCTATGCTAACAACAAGCCATGGATTACAAGTGACATCAAGGGCCTTTTGAACCAGAAAAAAAGGGCTTTTAATGGCGGTGATCAGAATGAGTTCAAGCGCGTGCAGAAGGCACTCTGAATCCAGCTCATGGCGGCAAAGGAGCAGTACAGGAGAAAGCTGCAGCAGAAGTTACATAATAACAGCATGAAGGAAGTGTGGGATGGGATGAAGATTATCACTGGCTGCAGCTCGAAGCAGGGTTCCACCATCGAGAGAGATGTGGAGAGAGCAAACCAGATGAACAACTTCTTTAACAGGTTTGACCACCCTAACCCACTCACACCTCGGAGTACTGTACCCTCCACCCATCCTCCTGCTGATGCCAGCATAGGAGAAAGTTTCCCCCACCCATAATTACAGCAGCCCAGGTAAGCAGAGAGCTGAGGAGACTTCGTGCCAGCAAAGCAGTGGGTCCAGATGGAGTATCGCCATGACTGCTGAAGGCCTGTGTGTTGGAGCTGGGGAGTCCTCTACAGCGCATCTTCAACCTGAGCCTGGAACAGGGGAGAGTCCCGAGGCTTTGGAAAACATCTTGCATCACCCCAGTCCCAAAGGTATCACATCCTAGTGAGATGAATGACTTCCGGCCTGTCGCTCTGACATCACATGTGATGAAGACCATGGAGCGGCTGCTGCTTCACCACCTGAGGCCACAGGTCCGCCACGCCTTCGACCCTCTGCAGTTCACATACCAGGAGAAGGTGGGAGCGGAGGATGCCATCATCTACATGCTACACCGATCCCTCTCCCACTTGGACAGAGGCAGTGGTGCTGTAAGAATTATGTTTCTGGATTTCTCTAGCGCCTTCAACACCATCCAACCTCTGCTCCTTAGGGACAAGCTGACAGAGATGGGAGTAGATTCATACCTGGTGGCATGGATCGTGGACTATCTTACAGACAGACCTCAGTATGTGCGTCTTGGGAACTGCAGGTCTGACATTGTGGTCAGCAACACAGGAGCGCCACAGGGGACTGTACTTTCTCCAGTCCTGTTCAGCCTATGTACATCAGACTTCCAATACAACTCGGAGTCCTGCCATGTTCAAAAGTTTGCTGATGACACTGCTATCGTGGGCTGCATCAAGAGTGGGCAGGAGGAGGAGTTTAGGAGCCTAATCAAGGACTTTGTTAAATGGTGTGACTCAAACCACCTACACCTGAACACCAGCAAAACCAAGGAGCTGGTGGTGGATTTTAGGAGACCCAGGCCCCTCCTGGACCCTGTGATCATCAGAGGTGACTGTGTGCAGAGGGTGCAGACCTATAAATACTTGGGAGTGCAGCTGGATGATAAATTGGACTGGACTGCCAATACTGATGCTCTGTGCAAGCAAGGACAGGGCTGACTATACTTCCTTAGAAGGCTGGCGTCCTTCAACATCTGCAATAAGACGCTGCAGATGTTCTATCAGATGGTTGTTGTGAGTGCCCTCTTCTACGCAGTGGTGTGCTGGGGAGGCAGCATAAAGAAGAAGTACACCTCACGCTTGGACAAACTGGTGAGGAAGGCAGGCTCTATTGTAGGCATGGAGCTGGACAGTTTGACATCTGTGGCAGAGCAACGGGCACTGAGCAGGCTCCTGTCAATCATGGAGAATCCACCGCATCCACTAAACAGTGTCATCACCAGACAGAGGAGCAGCTTCAGCGACAGACTGCTGTCAATGTCCTGCTTCACTGACAAACTGAGGAGATGGTTCCTCCCCCACACTATGCGACTCTTCAATTCCACCCGGGGGCTGGTAAACATTAACAAAGTTATTGTCTGTTTTACCTGCATTTTGTATCATTCTTTGATTTAATATTGTTTCTTTATCAGTATGCTGCTGCTGGAGTATGTGAATTTCCCCTTGGGATTAATATAGTATCTATCTATCTATCTATCTATCTATCTATCTATCTATCTATCTATCTATCTATCTATCTATCTATCTATCTATCTATCTATCTATCTATCTATCTATCTATCTATCTATCTATCTATCTATCTATCTATCTATAAAACAGAGCGAAGACACCCAATTAAAAACCTACATGTAATATTTAGCAACATTAACTACTTAATGACTATTGTGTTAGTTATTAACTAATGGGGTATATGGTGTTGCTCATATTATTAGTCAGTGACAGTAGGAAACAACATTCTTAGTGTAGCTGCAGAATAGTGTGCCATGTACTGTAATTTCTAATCAAGAATTTATCTGTCGCTTCATTTTCTGAACTTATATTTTTATGTCAGGGTCACTGAGGGGAGAGTCAATTTGACAGAATGTGTGAATTAACCTCCTATTAGTCCATCACAGGCCTCGTTCATTCACACAACTACAAGCTATCCTCCCTTACCTTTTTAGAGTTTCAACCAAACTTCAAACCAAACTGTCTTTAACTGTTTACATAATGTGATTTTTGTATGATACATTGAAGCCTGTAGCAGGTGCATTTTGGTTCACGAAAGTTTCTGTTGATGCCATTTTGAAAAGCATTTTTCAGATATTAGAATATAACTTTGTTGTGATGACAGACTTAGCTGCTGCTGCTGCTAAGTAATTTACTTCGGGCTTAAAGTTTTCCGATTTTGGTTTTGGCAGTTTGTCCTACTTAACAACTTTGCTTAAGTTTTTTCAAAACAATATTCTGGAATCAGTTAAATGGATTTCATTATTAAAAACTGAGGTATGGCATGACAAAAATACATAGGACAAAGATGTGCTGGCAAAACAACGAGGTGTCAAATGCATGCTGCTAATAATCAGATGTGTTAGTTTTAATTAATAGAAATAGTTTTCAGTAATCTACAGTAAATTAAATGCATATGTAGCATAACAAAACATAACATGAGAAGAAACACTAAACACATAACAAAAATGAAGAGGGATTGTAAGCACATTTAAACAGAAGGGTACCTTTTCTGTGCAACCCTCTGTAAGAAGTAGAATTGAATCACTCACCCATGTGTCTGTATTAACTGTTGCAGTTGGATATATCTTGAATTGGAGGTGGAAGTGGGTGGTATGTCCAAAAAAAATTCAGATAGCTACAGCAGATACCAGCATAATGTATTTCAATATACTTTGTCACACACGTGCGATTAGGAGGGTGCTGAGTGGACCAAGTGAAGGTAATCCTAGAAAAATCCTAGAAAAGGCAGTCATTTTGCAGCTAAATGACCACCTCAATAAACATGCTATTCTTGATAAGATTCGGTCCGGCTTCAGAACAAATCACAGTACAGAAACTGCACTCATTAAAGTAGTAAATGACTTGCAGGTAAATGTAGACAGAGGCCGTTTATCTGTTCTCATCCTCTTAGATCTGAGTGCCGCATTTGATACCATCGATCACAATATTCTTAGAAATCGCTTTAGTCAATGGGTGGGCCTCTTTGGCAGTGTCTTAAATTGGTTTGAGTCTTACCTGGCAGGTAGAAAATTCTTTGTTAGTTGTGGTAATTATACTTCAAAGACACATGATATTCTATATGGTGTTGCACAAGGATCTATCCTGGGTCCGCTGCTCTTCTCGATCTACATGCTTCCATTAGGTCAGAATATCTCAAGGCATAATGTCAGCTACCACAGCTATGGTGATGACCTCTACTCTCTTGGTTCACTGACGCAACTTACTTGTGTTTCTGAATGGATGAGTAGAAATTTTCTCAAATTAAATAAAGGAGAATACAGAAATTTTAGTGATTGGCAAAAATGGATATTATAAGGGTATTAGAAATAAACTTGATCCATTAGGATTAAAAGTCAAGACGGAGGTAAAGAATTTAGGGGTAATTGAGTCTGACCTAAATTTTTTTTTTTTTAAATTTTATTGTAATCATTCCATACAAATAGATCAATTTATAACCAAACAAATTAAAGACAAATCAAACCCCACCCCTGAGAAGGAGAGCTTAGCTAAAGGAGAATTGCTTAGGGTTTTTTAATAAGACAACAATAAGCAAAGGAAAGGGAGAAATAAATATATATGTAAATAAGAGATGGAGAAGGGAGTTAAATGCGGTAATAGTTATTTCTCTTATTCTAAAATAATATTGATCAGATCCTGCCAGGTTTTGAAAAAGTTCTGTACAGATCCTCTAACTGAGAATTTGATTTTTTCCAATTTCAAATAATATAAAACATCGGTTTCCCACTGGCTTATCAGAGGAGAGTTAGGATTCTTCCAATTTAACAGAATAAGTCTGCGTGCCAAAAGTGTAGTGAATGCAATCACCGTTTGCTTGTCCTTCTCCACTTCAAGTCCGTCTGGAAGAACACCGAACACAGCTGTTAGTGGGTTAGGTGAGATTGTGACCCCAAGGCTGTCTGAAAGGCACTTAAAAATTTTTGTCCAAAATGATGTTAATTTGGTGCAGACCCAGAACATGTGACCCAGTGAGGCAGGAGCTTGGTTGCAGCATTCGCAGGTTGGATCTTGCCCTGGAAACATTTTGGACAGTTTTAAGCGAGACTTATGAGCTCGATACATAATTTTTAGTTGAATAATTCTATGCTTTGTGCATATGGAGCTCGAGTGAATTCTCTGCTTTGTTACCTTCCACTCCTTTTCTGATATATTGATTAAGAGATCTTCTTCCCAATGTCCTCTTGGATCTTTGAAAGGTAGGGACTCTAATAGGATTTTATATAATGCAGAAATGGTGTTTAATTCCTCGGCAATGAGCAGTACTTTTTCCAGCATTGTGGAGGGTGCGAGGTGAGGAAAATCAGGCAATCTCTGTTTAACAAAATTTCTAATTTGAAGATAGTGAAAAAAATGTGTAGCTGGGAGGTTGAATTTTGAACGTAATTGTTCAAAAGATGCAAATATGTTGTCTATATAAAGATCTCTGAGCATTTTAATCCCAAAACTTTTCCAGGTATTAAATACTGGATATGTTTGCGAGGGTTGAAAGAGGTGGTTTTCTTGCAGAGGTGCCACTGATAAAAGATTTTCCATCTTAAAATGCTTTCTAATTTGGTTCCATATTCTAAGTGAGTAAAGCACAATTGGGTTATTAGTATATTTGCGATAACTTGCATTTATTGGAGAGCAGAGCAGGGAGTATAAAGAAGTACTACAGGATTTTATTTCTATTGTGGACCAAGCCTGTGTATGTTCATTTATTTGTGTCCAGGTTTTTATGGATTGTATGTTTGCTGCCCAGTAATAAAACTGAAAATTAGGCACAGCCATGCCACCTTCTGCCTGAGGTCTTTGTAGGGTTGCTCTTCGGATACGTGGGTGTTTTGAGTTCCAAATGAATGAGGTTATTGGTGAATCTAATTGCTTAAAAAATGATTTATTGATATATATTGGAATGTTTTGAAATAAAAAAAGAAGTTTAGGAAGGATATTCATCTTAACAACGTTAACTCTTCCGGCTAGAGTGAGATGAAGGGTTGACCATCTATCTAAGTCTTGCTTAATTTTTTCCATACAGACGGCAAAATTTTGTTGATAAAGAGCTTTATGTTTACTTGTGATATTTACCCCTAGGTATTTAAACTGATCTGCTATGGTAAAAGGTAGGGTGTCCAATCTGATATTATATGCTTGTGAATTCACTGGATAGAGTATACTTTTTTCAGATTAATTTTAAGACCAGATATCTTTTGAAATTCTGTTAGTGCTGTTAGAACTGCAGGGACAGTGTTTTCTGGGTCTGATATATATAAAACCATATCATCTGCATATAGAGAAATTTTCTGTTCCAGTCCTTCTCTGACAATCCCTTTTATCTGATAAGAATATCGGCAGTGAACCGCCAGTGGTTCAATGGCGATTGCAAACAGCAGTGGTGACAAGGGACATCCTTGTCTGGTGCCACGTTCTAGCTTAAAGCAGTCTGACCTAAATTTTAAATCATATATTAATCTGATTACTAGGACAGCATTTTTTCACTTAAGAAATTTAGAAAAAGTTAGATCTCTTTTAACTTTGCAAGATGCTGAGAAATTAGTTCACACTTTTGTTTTCAGTCAGCTAGATTACTGCAACACTCCTCTCAGGACTACCCAAAAAAGACATCAATTGATTGCAACTAGTGCAGAATGCAGCTGCTAGTATCTTAACTAGGAAAAGAAAATCCGAGTACATCTCTCCAGTTCTGATGTCACTACATTGGTTACCCGTGCCATTTACAATTGACTTTAAAATACTGCTTATGGTTTTCAAACCTTAAACAAGCTCACTCCATCCTATAATTCAGAATGCCTTTCACCTTACACTCCAAATTGTAACCTTAGATCTTTAAATGAGTGTCTGCTTATAATTCCTAGAGCTAAACTTAAAAGAAGTGGTGAGGCAGCCTTCTGCTGTTATGCACCTAAAATCTGGAACAGCTTACCAATAGAAATTTGCCAGCCTAATACGGTGGAGCACTTTAAAAAACTGCTAAAAACTCATTATTTTAACATGGCTTTCTCATAGCTTCATTTTAGCTTAACCCTGATATTCTGTATATGCATTTAATTATCATTATCATTCTTGGTGTCTCCAAAATTCGTACTAACCCCTACTTTCTCTGCTGTTCTTTATCCGGTTTTCTGTGGTGGCAATTTGCGCCACCACCACCAGATCAAAGCACCGTGCTGTCCCTACATTGATGGGTTGAAGGCCAGATGTCCACATGACCATCATTATCAAATTCTTCAATGTGGAGCCTGAAAATCTTGAGGACTGATTGAGATCTTTTATGTTAAGTAGCATGCCTAGAGGGGGCTGGGCTGTCTCGTGGCTGGGAACCCCTGCAGATTTAGTTTTATTTTTCTCCAGCCCTCTGGAGTTTTGTTTTTTGGTTTTTTCTGTCCTCCCTGGCCATCAGACCTTACTTTTATTCTATGTTAATTATGTATTGCCTAATTTTAATTTTATATTTTGCCTTCTTTTCTCTTTCTTCATCCTGTAAAGCACTTTGAGCTACATTTCTTGTATGAAAATGTGCTATATAAATAAATGTTGTTGATGTTGTTGTTGTTTTAATTACCCACCAGGCCAGGGGGTGGCGGGGTGCGCTAAACCTACTTCTGTTATCTCTGCAGGCCAAATACGGGAAAACCTACATGATTTAATGTCACTTCCAGTTCCTGTGCCACATCGGACGTCACTTCTGTTTTGCCTTTAAATCTGACATTTTTTCCTTAGTCAAGTCAGTTCTGTCTGGAACTCAACCTACTGTATGCATATCAGTGCTGAAGACCCTTTTGCAGCCAGGGACAATATGTGGGTGTCTGCCCCAAACCTTTTTCTGTGTTGTTCTGTGTGTTCTGTGTTCTTTCACAACATGTATATACTCATTATACTTATACATATTTTTTTAACAAATAACATATGCATTAATGATAACTTTTGCACACAACTGAACCTTTTTATCTATCAAAATGTTTGTTCTGCTACTAAAACTGATTTGATAACATGTTTTTTCTATTTGTCTTCCTGTTTTAAACTGCACTGCAGTCTGGAAAATATTCTTAAAGGGGTAGGCTTACTTGCAAGCAATTTGTCACCTTTTCATAAAGAACAAGAAATATATAGTAAATACTTAGTAGATTGCCAGCATATGCCACCTTTTAATAAATCAAATTGAGCACACAGTGCTAAGGCAAAATAAGGCTTGACATGG
Source organism: Erpetoichthys calabaricus (assembly GCF_900747795.2). Taxonomy (NCBI): domain Eukaryota; kingdom Metazoa; phylum Chordata; class Cladistia; order Polypteriformes; family Polypteridae; genus Erpetoichthys; species Erpetoichthys calabaricus. Next base: position 86,387,486 of record NC_041400.2, on the reverse strand, counting down.
CTGTCTGAAATGTTAATTCAAGAACATTTTAATAACCCACATCAAAAACCATAAATGAACTAACAAAGTGGCATAGTTTCAATTGCTTTAGAAGAAAAATTTCCAATAGAAATTTGTACAGTATATGCTACAGTATCAAACTGTTAATGTCTATAGCAGACACAATGCCCTAATGAAAAATCTTCATATACATTTAGAATATACACACATGAAAACATAATTGGCATGTTTGGATCACACAGTTTAGAAAATGTGGATAGAGTTAATGCTCTAGAGAATGCTCCCTGATTTGGAAGAGAGGGACCATATCACTCATTACAGAAAACTGACAATTTGGTAATTTGTTTAGTGCCTTACCCCTGGGGAAATAACTGCTTAAACACTCATTACTCAGTGATGCGGGCTCTGCATCGGTCTCTCGTGGTGAAAAAGGAGCTGAGCCGTAAGGCAAAGGTCTCAATTTACCAGGCGATCTATGCTCCTACCCTCACCTATGGTCATGAGCTATGGGTAGTGACCGAAAGAACAAGATTGCGAATACATCGGCTGAAATGAGTTTCCTCCACAGGGTGTCTGGGCTCTCCCTTAAAGACTGGATGAGAAGCTCAGTCATCCGGGAGGGGCTCAGAGTAGAGCCGCTGCTCTTCCGCATTGAGAGGAGTCAGATGAGGTGGCTCGGGCATCTGATCAGGATGCCTCCTGGACGCCTCCCTGGTGAGGTGTTCGGGGCACGTCCAACCGAGAGGAGGCCCCGGGGAAGAGACAGGACACGCTGGAGGGACTATGTCTCCTGGCTGGCCTGGGAACGCCTCGGAATTCTCCCGGAAGAGCTAGAAGAAGTGGCCGGGGAGAGGGAAGTCTGGGTATCTCTGCTCAAGCTGCTGCCCCCGCGACCCGACTTCGGATAAGCGGAAGAGGATGGATGGATGAATGGACACTCATTAAAAAAACAAGCCTCTGATGCAGTATTGAATAATCCAGGTCCTCTACAGTCAGTCTGGACCCTGTACTGACTTATACGAGTCAATTGCACTCCACTTAAGTAGCCATCCTCTGAGCCACTCTCACCATACTGAGGGCTCAACTGGAAAGGCACATTCTGCAGCACTGAAGTCATGGTCTTAAAAATAAAGTCATTTTAAGAAGATGACAAGTCTGCTATAGTCAGTTTAATAAACACTCCGTTTAAAATGTTTGCATATACAGACCATAAAAGAGAATCTCAATGAAGTGGGACTCATGAGTAGTAACGAATAATATGTGACATTGAGAAATTATAACTCATAATAACAGGAACAAGTAAAAACTACAACTTCCTAAAACGGACACTGTAAACATAGGCATTTCAATAAATAATTTAAGAGGCTTGTGTGTGCATTTCAATATCAATTTAAGAACTAAGTAAGCCACCTGTTGTACTAAACGGTAGCTCAAACAGCACTTAACAGTAAATAGTCTAACAACTACTGTAAATATAAGTGAATGAAATGAAGAGGCTGCACCGCTAACAATGAAGGTTCACACTGTCCTGCAGCATGTTTGGAAGGCGTTGATTGGTTGAAACTGTTTATAGTGATCAGAAATGAAAAGATACATTTACGCATGCTGGACAGATTGTTTATGTTATGTTTTTCTACAACACAAATTCAGTACGACATTAGGGTCTCCAAACACTCAAATATGAAGCTTATTATGTTTTACAGTGAAACTCTTTACGACTACGGCGGCCCAACCTTCCCTTGATAGCTCGATTCGCTCGCTATTGGTCCAAGGTGGAATTTTTTGTTAAATGGAGGAATAGAAAAAAAAGATTTTCACAAGATGAGGATCAACAAAGTGAACCTTTTGTGTTTTTACTGAAACACAGTTGCAATACCATTGCACCACCTAATCAGGGTAATTAATGAGTTCCACACAACTGAACTACTACTACTGTTCTTACCGCAGCAGATGTAGACAATATATTTTGTTTGACATATGCACGTTAAATTGGTTTAATTGACACAAGAGTATCATTGTTGTATTCTCCTAATGAAGACAAAAAAATATACTGTATTTATAGATGTATACTACATAACATATGGTTTTGAAGAAAATTAAGCATTGCATAAAAAGGTTGCACGATTTACTTAATCTTTTTATATACAGTATACAGTATACAGTATAAAGTTGATATATGACAATATATCTTTGACACTATGTATCAGACAAAGGAAATCACAGCAATCCACAGTAACAATAATGAATTCTCAGCAACTACCTGAATTGTTGTTTCATGCCGTCACTTAACTATATCAACTGAAGCGTGTAGTGTCAATACAAATTACAAAATGTAACTAGAGAGTTAAGTGTCAGATAGACTCTCAAAAATATAGAGCTCAATGCCTTCGAGTGTGTTGAGGCTGCAAAAAGCCTCCTTTAACTGCTCATATCTGCTCACCGCTTCGACTGCCTTGATGGTTCAGTAACCAGTGTGCATGTCTGCTTGGTGCTTTGAACCACGCTTCACAGTTCATTAAGCAGTGAGCATGTCTGCTCAGTGCTTTGAACCGCGCTTGATGATATCAGTGCTTCACACTGTGCTTCACGATGCGATCCCAGTGAACATGTCTGCTCAGTGTTTTAAACCGCGCTTCACGATGTAATTCCATTGCGCATGTCCGCTCAGTGCTTCGAACCGCGCTTCACGATGCAATCCCAGTGCGCATGTATGCTCAGTGCTTCAAACTGTGCTTCATGATGCAATCCCAGTGAACATGTCCGCTCAGTGTTTCAAACCGTGCTTCACAATGTAATTCCAGTGTGTATGTTCGCTCAGTGCTTCGAACCGCACTTCACGATTCCAGTGTGCATGTCTGCTCAGTGCTTCAAATTGGGTTCCATGTTCCATTAATCAGTGCGCATGTCTGCTGAGCGCTTCGAATCATTATTTATCGAGCTCCCGTTGGAAGTACATATGGCATCAACAGAGTTCAAAAACTCGACAGAATTGCCAGGCAAAATGAATGTTTGTGCATGATCAATACATTTTAAATGATTGTGCATGATAATACTTAGTGGCAAGAAATAAATCTATAAATTATATATCATACAAATGCCGACTTGTAGAATGCATAATGCTGCAAAGAAGAGCTTTAGTAATACAGGTGATGAGTCCTCTCTCACTATAATACTCTCACATCATAAATATCCATTCTTCGCCTCATGCAACGGTTTCATGCAACGCTCAACGTACGTCATATAGTATACATCTTGTGAGCAGGGGGGCTGAACGTACCCCTAGAAGACACGGGTGCTCCTCAAAAAACCCCTATTAAAAATGCTGATAGACTACCTTCACATTGCTCCCTTACTGTACTTGCTGGGCTTACTTGTGGCTGCTCTGTCACGTGGTATTCTTCTCACACGGTGCTTTGCATACTTAAAAGCCTGAACAGCACTGGTCCTTTTTGGCTGATTGCTTTGTTTCTCTCTTCTCCCCCAGACATCCTCTGCTGCTGTTGGGGGTCCCGCTCCCATTTTGCACCCGGGCGTGACAAGTGGTATCAGGAGTGGTTGCACAGATGGATCCCCAAGACGATGTGAATGCTCTGAGTCTGGCTGAGGGCTCTGCCCTTGGCCAATGGAAACTGACCTGGATTGCCCTGTTTGTGCTTAGTTGAAGGATTTAATTCATCTCGTTCACAGCTGGTTTGAGGGGGACTCGATTGAGTGGATTTTGGAGAAAAGTAGCCAGTGATGTGGTACTGGCAGGGATTCCTGAAGTTCTCCGGGATGAGTTTTTTCGTCATAATGTTGACTCGTTTTCCACCTTTGACAAACGATTGGAAGGTTCCCAGGCTGCTTGGAGACAGGGTGGTGCATTTGCTTCGCCAGGGGCACAATCTCAACCTGCCCGAGATCGTCGCAATGAACAGTGGGCTCAGGGCCATGAACATCCAGTTTCTTCAGAAAGACAATCCTGGGCTCCCGTTGTTGCTGATGTGACCACATCTAGAAAGGCTCCTGATTGTAGACGCCACCGTGCATATTTCCACGGTGGTGCCGAGCGCAGATGTTTCCGATGTGATCAGGTCGGCCACCTCGCCAGAGAATGTCGCCTCTCCCCTGCTCGGTCCTTGGAGGTTGGCTTAGCTGAGGTGTGTTGCTCCCATGTTCCTTCTACTTCACTGAAAAAGGACCGCTTAATGATCTCCATGATGTTAGTGGGCCGCGAGATCCCTGCCTTGTTGGACTCAGGTATTGACCTTTGTGTTGTCAGACCTGACTACCTCAGCAGTACGTCCCTGTGTGGCACATGCTGTGTACATGGGGATGTTAAGGACTATGAGACTGTTCTGCTTCCTTTAAAATATAAGTGATGGAACTTTAAAGTTTGGACTGCCATTTCGGATTCCTGCCCTATTCTCTAGGCTCTTAGCCAAGTTTGGGGCGCCAGCCCTAGAGTCCCCTGTCATCATGAACGAAGGGGAGGAACTGGTGTTTGTCGGAGAAGGCCTCGAACCCCGATTGAACATTGAACCCGATCTCTCCAGTCAGACCAAGAGTGACTCCTCCAATTTCCTAGAGTGGCTGGCTGGCCCATCTACAACTTCTCAACTTGTAAATGCCTCTGAACACAAACCGAGCACTAGGGAGCAGATGGATTTTGTGCACTTGCAGCATGCCAATAGCTCATTAGAATATGCATTTCAACGGGCTTGCTCTGCTAGTGACTCTTATTACCAAGAGCGTGCATCTGGGGGCTTAAAAACCCCGCACTTTCTTGAGAAAGACGGCTGCCTTTTTAGAGTGATATCAGATCATTTTGTGGGGGAATTTATTGAACAGTTAGTTGTACCTGAAGTACATAGGGACATTCTTTTGCAGTTAGCCCACTCTCACATCTTAGGTGGGCGCCTGGGGGCTGATAAGACTAGAGATCGTTTATCAAAACGATTTTATTGGCTGAATATGGGAAAAGATGTTGAATGATTCTATACTTTATGTCCTGATTGCCCGATCGTCTCTGCTTATAAACCTCGTCCGGCTCCCCTTTCTCCTATGCTTATTTTGGAAGTCCCCTTTCAATGGGTGGGATTAGATATTGTAGGCCCTATTCCTAAGAGTAAAAATGGGTATCAATGCATGCTTGTGTTGGTTGACTATGCAACGCGATATCCGGAAGTGGCTGCTTTGAAAAAAGCCAATTCCTCCACTGTAGCCACAACTCCAGTTTTGCAATACAATGATGTGCCTAAACCTGTTACCATCCAAAGCGATTTAAGCCAACACGGTCTTGGCTGTTGCCTAATGCAAGAGGGCCAGTCCATTTCTTTTGCATCAAGATCATTGACTTCAGCTGAAAAACTATGCACAGATTGGGAAGGAATGCCTAAGTATTGTATTTGCTTGCCAGTGTTTCCACCACTACTTATACAGTCATGGCCGAAATTATTGGCACCCCTGGAATTTTCCCAGAAAATGCACCATTTCTCCCAGGAAATTGTTGCAATTACAAATGTTTTGCTATACACATGTTTATTTCCTTTATGTGCATTGGAACAACACAAAAAAACAGAGACAAAAAGCCAAATCTGACATCATGTCACACAGAACTCCAAAAATGGCAACTTTTCAAAATTGTGGGTAAATTCTTTTATTTCAAGCATATGATGCTCGTTTGAACTCACCTGTGGCAAGAAACAGGTGCTGGCAATATAGCAATCACACCTGAAGCCAGTTAAAATGGAGAAAAGTTGACTCAACCTTTCTGTTGTGTGTCTGAGTGTGCCACACTAAGCATGGAGAACAGAAAGAAGAGCAGAGAAATGTCTGAGGACTTGAGAACAAAAATTGTGGAAAAATATCAACAATCTCAAGGCTACAAGTCCATCTCCAGAGATCTTCATGTTACTTTGTCCACTGTGCGCAACATAATCAAGAAGTTCACAACACATGGCACTGTAGCTAATCTCCCTGGACGTGGACGAAAGAGAAAAATTGATAAAAGACTGCAATGAAGGATAGTCCAAATGGTGGATAAACAGCCCCAATCAACTTCAAAACATATTCAAGCTGTTCTGCAGACTCAGGGTGCAACAGTGTCAGCTCGAACTATCCGTCGACATCTGAACGAAATGAAAGTCTATGGCAGGAGAGCAAGGACGACCCCACTGCTGACACAGAAACATAAAAAAGCCAGACTGGAGTTTGCCAAAATGTACTTGAGGAAGTCAAAATTCTTCTGGGCGAACGTCTTGTGGACAGATGAGACCAAGGTAGAGATTTTTGGTAAAGCTCATCATTCTACTGTTTACAGAAAACGGAATGAGGCCTATGAAGAAAAGAACACAGTACCTACATTCAAACATGGTGGAGGTTCTAAGATGTTTTGGGGATGTTTTGCTGCCTCTGGCACTGGATGCCTTGACCTTGTGCAAGGCATTATGAAATCTGAAGACTACCAAAAGATATTGGGGTGCAATGTAGGGCCCAGTGTCAGAAAGCTGGGTCTGTGTCAGAGGTCATGGGTGTTCCAGCAAGACAATGACCCCAAACATAACTCTAAAAGCATTCAGAAATGGTTGAAGACAAAGCACTGGAGAGTTCTGAAGTAGCCAGCAATGAGTCCGGATCTAAATCCGAGTGAACACTTATGGAGAGATCTCAAAATTGCTGTTCGGAGAAGGCGCCCTTCAAATCTGAGAGACCTTGAGCAGTTTGCAAAAGAAGAGTGGTCGGAAATTTCAGTTGAGAGGTGTAACAAGCTTGTTGATGGTTATAGGAAGCGCTTGATTTCAGTTATTTTTTCCAAAGGGCGTGCAACCAAATATTAAGTTGAGGGTGCCAATAATTTTGTCCAGCCCACTTTTTGAGTTGTGTGTGAAATTATGTCAGATTTGGCTTTTTTTCTCTGTTTTTTTGTGTTGTTCCAATGCCCATAAAGGAAATAAACATGTGTATACCAAAACATTCGTAATTGCAACAATTTTCTGGGAGAAATGGTGCATTTTCTGGGAAAATTCCAGGGGTGCCGATAATTTCGGCCATGACCGTATTGCCGAGATCAAATAATAGCAGAAACGGATTCCAAACCTCTTATCTCAATTTTTACTAAATCCCTTATCTGTGCACTGAAACATCTTCAGAGTATGCTGCTTGCCCTCCAGCATTACAACCTCAAAGTGGTATAAAAAACAGGTCCTGAAATGTTTTTGAGTGACACCCTCAGCAGAGCCACTACTGCAGACACAAACAGAGATTCATGTGAAGCATGGCACACAGTCTGTGAGCTACAGCAGGAGCAGTTCGATCTTGAACACTTTAATCAGGCCGATTATCTCAATGTCACGGATCAGCGCCTTACTCAAATAAGGCAGCACATGAAAAAAGATGAAAACCTCAGAGCGTTTAAATCCACAGTTGTAACAGGCTGGCCAAACCTGAAAGAAGAGATCAACTTAGCAGTCAGAGAATACTGGCCATACAGGGAAGAGCTCAGTGTGCAAAACAGTGTGCTTTATAAAGGTCAGAGAGTGATTATCCCAAAATCAATGCACCCAGAAATGTTAAGATGGATACATGCAAGTCACATTGGTGGAGAAGCCTGTTACAGACAGGCACATGACACCTTATACTGGCCCAGCATGTAGAGCGAGATTAAAGACTTTGTGAGCAAATGTACAGTCTGCAATGAGTACGCTATAGAGCTGCAAAAATAGACAATAATGTCTCATGAACTTCCTACCAGACCCTGGCAAATTATCAGCATCGATCTCTTCCAGCACAACGGTAAAGATTTTCTGCTGCTGAAAGACCACTATTCAGACTTTTGGAAGATAGAGCTCTTACCTGATTTGGCTGCAGAAACAACTATCAAACGTTGTAAGGCATAGTTTGCCCAGTATGGTCAACCTGATAGAGTAATCACCAATAATGGGCCCCAGTTTGCTTGTTTTCAATTCAGACGCTTTGCTGCAGCATGGGAATTTGAACATTGCACATCCTCCCCATGACACCCAAAGGCTAACGGCAAGGCTGAAGCAGCCATGAAAATAGCAAAGAATCCCATCAAAAAAGCACTGTGTGATGGCACTGATGCCTGGAAGGCCATACTCCAGTGGTTGTAACACACCAACTGAAACAATGGACAGTAGCCCAGCACAGCGCCTAATGTCCAGGTGCTTGAAGACTGCCCTTCCAGTTGCCAATACATTATTAGAGCAAAGTGTCGTGACAGGTGTTGTGCAGAAACTATGTCAGAGAAAACAAATAGCACAGCTTACTTATGATCGCAGTGCAAAAGATCTTCCAGAGCTTTCAGTGGGGGAAGCAATTCGGATGAAGCCGCCACCAGGTGATCAAACGGACACCTGGAAGCTGGGATCCTGTGTGCAGAAGGTAGCACCGAGATCCTACTTAGTAGGAGTAGATGGCTCACTGTATCGTTGGAATAGAGTGGACTTGAGGCCAGCAGAGTTCTCTATGCAAAATTCAGATTTAAAGTCTGGGACTTCGGCAGCTTTCAGTCAATTGGAAGGAAATGGCAAGGCAGAGGAACACAGGAGAAGCGGTCATCTACTGCAATAGTAACAACACCCCCTCTTCAGGACTCCTGTGCTGACGTAAGTGATGCCACCCCCGCACAACATACCACTGTCAACTCCCTCATTTCATTAGCCTCAATGAATTGGTATGTTTTTGTTCACATTAAACCCATTTTGCAGAATAAAGAGAAAACTGCAGTTGACAAAGTTATATTAGTAAAAAAAAGATGATTTTCTTCAACAGAGAGTAGCACAGCTGGATAAAGTTGTAATTATTTTGCATTTTAGTTTTCAACAAGCATGTTTTGAAAAAGTGTTTTTGACAACTTTGTAGGCAACAATTGTCCTTTATCCTAAATTCTCAGAAATGTCCTGTTGTGAAACTTGTGAGGTTCCTTCTTGACAGTAAGACATAGAACAATAAGAATTCATTGTTGGTTTTAAACCAGATTCAGCACCTCTCCCCTACACTATTTGGAGAGCTATGTGAATAATAAGTGTAATATGTAATGGTACTTTAATTTTTCTAATCATGCATTTCTGTGCATTTTGGACTAATTAGCCAATTTTTTTAAATTTTAATCCACTTTTTTTTTTTTGTTCTTTATTTCGCCTTATACAATTTCTTGTATTAGGAATTTGTTAGTTTTTGCATACCCCTTGGGGTCAGAGCGCAGGGTCAGCCATTGTACAGCGCCCCTGGAGCAATTTCAAGTTAAGGGTCTTGCTCAAGGACCCAACAGAGTAGGATCTCTTTTGGCAGTTACGGGGATTCGAACCGGCAACCTTCTGGATACCAGCACAGATCCTTAGCCTCAGAGCCACCACTCCGCCCACAGAACCCTAAAAGGTATAATATAAAAAATAAAATGGAGATGTTCTGTTAATCTTCATCCACACTAGTCCATATCAACTCTGAATAGGTAGTGGTAAAAAGTGAGGTATGTTGGTTTGGTTACCTTTAACAAAGTAAGCTGTATATAGAAGAAAAAATATGTGGCTGGAAGATTGTGTATGGAGCGTTATTGTTCAAAAGATGCAAATGCATTATCAATATGGAGATCTCTAAATATCACAATGCCCAGCATCTCCAACCTATACAATATTAAATCTATGGAAGAAGAAATTTGTGAGTGTGAATTTCACCTTGGGATTAATAAAGTATCTATCTATCTATCTATCTATCTATCTATCTATCTATCTATCTATCTATCTATCTATCTATCTATCTATCTATCTATCTATCTGTCTGTCTGTCTGTCTGTCTGTCTGTCTGTCTGTCTGTCTGTCTGTCTGTCTGTGATTATGATGTATATGGTGTGGTACGAGCCCCGGACACAGACAGGCAGACATGTTATTTTGCACCACCACACGTTTATTTACACTACTACTATTTACAATGTCCATAAGTGCATCACAAAACCCCAATCTTCCCCAAAGTCCAGGCCAAACCACACTATGCCACTTCTTCGGACCGCCTCCTTCTCTCTCTACCGATTTTGTCCGTCTTCCACCCTACTCCAGCCTCAAATGAAGGGAGGCGGCCCCTTTTATCCGTATGTGTTCCAGGTGTGCACCGGCAATCCCGCGGACACGCCCCAGTGTGGCAGAAGTGCCGGCTGTCCTCCCGGAAGCACTCCGGGTGTTCCCTCTCTTCTTCCCCCCAGCACTTCCGGGTGTGGCGGAAGTACTGGGGTCCAGGGTCCTTCAGGCAGGGGGACGCCCCCTGGCGGTGACCACGGGCCCCTACAGGGTTGGGCTTCCAAGCCCTGTACCCGTGGCCCCCAATACAACCAGGGCGAACGCCCCCTCGTGGTCTGGAGGTGGAATGAGCCCTCCTCCTGTCTTCCTGGGCGTCCCGGCCGGGCATGAGCCCCATCCAGGTGCCACAATGGGCAATGGCTAGAAGCATCTCTGCAATAAATTGCACTCTGCATCTTTAGTATATAGTGCACCACTGCATTACTGTTAAATTAATGATAATTAGTGATTACTGGAGCCCAAAGTAGAGCATGCAGAGAAGATGTAGAACAGAATTTCATTAGACAAATATTTGTAAACCAGTCAGAGAACTAGTGCCAAGCTACATTTTGCTTTGTGTCTGATTTTTTGATATGTGACTGTTTTGAGTTCCTGATAGGTTCAATTCTGACATATAACTTTTAAAAATATTTGGTTTATGCTTAAAGGGAAAACATAACAGAGCTTTGGAAGAAAAAATTTGAAAACAGTTTGCCTATCCTAAAGTAAGATAGAAGAGGAAGAGCATCTATTTATCTGTTTATCTATTAATCTTACTTTCAGAATTGCATCTAAATTGATCTTTGTCAAAATTTTAAAAGAAAACCGATATTTAATTGTTCTGATGCAGTTAGTGAAAAATTATACAGCCTGGTTTGAAATTCTTGAAGAGTAAGAAGATTTTGTTAAAATGAGTTTTTAACACTAATGGTATATGAGAGTGGTGTCCCTGATAAAAAGCACCATATCTTTGGCATAAAGACACTTTCTGTTCAAATAATTCCATAATGATTGCCTTTATCTTTGATTTCTTTCAGAGATTAATTGCTAATGGTTCAGTGACAATTTTCAAAGGCCCTGTTGATTATGGACACCATTCTCTGGTTCTATGTTCTACTCTGAAGTAATCAGAGGTCATATTAATACAGATTGAGGCTTCTGGATTAATATAAATGAATTCATGTAGGTGTTTTTGGGCAAACTCTGATTTGTATAGAACTAAAAATACAAGCCTTTTTTCTGCATCCAGTGACGCCGAGAGTCTGATTCCGTTGGTGAATATATTACTTTAAACAAGTTATGAAGATTGAATATGAAGTGTCTATCTTAAATCAACCTGGTTTGGTCTTGTGATATTACAAAGGTAGGCACCTCCGCAATTCTTCTAGCTAAAACTTTCCCAAGGATCTTAACAATATTTGTTGTATAGTATGGTACAATATAGATTAGCAAGTCTTTATTTTTCTTTGGTAAGACTTTATTGACACTTGACATAATGTTTCAATGGAATTTTGTGTTCCCTAGCTTATTACTAACTATAATAGCACAGAGTTAATTTTTTTTAAATAAAATTCCACTGGATAGCCATCTGGGACTATAGCTTTTTCACTCTTCAGTGAGATATGGCATCCCGTTTTTCAGAGAATCCAATTTATCCAGCTCTCCTATGCAAAGAGCATCTAGCTATGGCTTTTGTATGTTACGCGTATAAAAGTAATCCTTGGCTTGGGTTTCATCTTCCTTTCATCTGTGAAGAATATAAGGACTTGTTGTATTCCTTAACCCTACACAATATTGTAACCTATTTATTTTCTACTATATTATTATTGTACTGGCAGTCTTCTGTTTAATGTATTCATTGATCTAAAATCTTATGATCCTTCTCTCCATGCTCATAGTAACAAGGACATGACTTAAAATAAGTTGAAGTTTGTGAAGGACTGTGTCAGTGTAGGCTACTTCTGCAGTGGTAAAAAAGATTAAAGGCTAATTCTGCACTGATAAGTAAATTAGGTTAAAGATGCAACGTTTCTTCTGTGTAGCCTTTACATGTGAAACAGAAAAGGAAAGAGCAGGTAACTTAAATAGGAGAGGAAGGAGGGAACAAAGCCTAGGCAGATAAAAGGTGAGAATAAGGCATCATGGGATGTTTTATCATAGGCTTTATAAAATCTTTGATCTTAGCATGCTGCCTCAGATTGTTTTCTAGCCATCTCCATGTTTCACTTATGTAAAAAAACAAAAAAATGCTTTCTGAACTGAAGTTTTATTTCTTTCACTCTGTCTTTAAATTTTGTGTTTCACAGCCACTATAGCTTTAATGTAGTATTGTTTGCATTATTAGACAAACTGCATTGTTCACTTAAATCTATTACTTTTTCATTTACAGCAGACAATTCTCATTTATCTGGATCATTGTAGGTACTTGAAAAAATACTACTGTTGTCAACTTGTACATTTTCTTGGTCAGTGGTTTAAATATTAATGTCTAACTTGCTGTTTGAACTTTCTGCAATAATGTGATCATTACCACTGTTTTCTGAAAAGGATGCAGAATTGTTCCTACTTATGAAATTACAAGCTCAAATTTGTTTTTTTCTTTTTGTTATAATTTGTCAATATTGTTGCTAATTGCATTATTAAGAATATTGTTTTGTTTGTTAAATTTGTGTCTTTATATTATGTTTCTTGTCTTCCTTATATCAAGCCTAAGAGGCCTTGGAGTGCCGACACTACAGCTGGTACACCACCCCCAGGCCTTTGCAAGCTTATAACTGTTACAATGCATTGTTTCAGCATCTGTTAAATTTCTTGTTTGGCTCTGTTTTGGATTTGGTAAGTACTACTTTCTTATCTTCTGGCTAGTGGACTTTGGTTGCTTTTAGATTAAGATTTCTGCATTATGTTTAATTTGAGGGTTGCATTTTTAGGCATATCCTTTTACTTTGCCTTTGTTTTGTTTTCTGAATGTTTTTCCAATACAGTTTTGATATTGCGGGCCAGGGATTTTACATGATTCCATTTCTTCCTTCTTGAGATCTGTAGCTTTTACTTCCTTTTGTTGGAAGGTGCCTTCAGAGGTTTGTGGCAAGGCTCACCTTGCTGATAAGCCTCATTGGAGCCTAAAGGCCTTTTACTGGAGTAAAAGCCTCCTTTTAAGTTCCTAGAGCTAGACAACTCTTAACAGCTTTCACTTCTTTTGAGTTTTTGCTCTTTTACTTTGTTTCATAATTTGGATAGCACATGGTTTCTGTTTCATTTTTGACAATATATAAAAATGTTTTTCTGTAAAATGGTTAAGGGGTTAGCAGTGACTTTTTGAAGAAAACAACAGTCAATCGAGCAGTATTAAATTACATGCATACCTAATTATGCCACTAGTGGTAGACTTGATGATGAATTTCACTCTTGGTCCCTAACAAGAGGGGTGATGCTGGGTGCAGTCCTTTCATAAAAAGCCACAAGTAAAATGTAAGTGACATTAATAAATCCATGATGTGAAACACAAGACCAAATATTTCCATCCTATGTTTAAACATTTTATCTCAAGTTTCTGTTTAGAATTTGACTGTGAGTTTCTTTTTATTTTCAAAAATATTTTTGTATATTCTATGCTACCATAATGTCTCTTTGTTCTATGTCAATCAATCACCTTACTGAACAAGTTTATTTTTCCATAGTATTGGCTGTTTTCCCCCTTGGCTGTTTGTTGGCTACCATTTACAAATAAAATACAGTTTAAAAGAAAGTTTTACTTTATGATGTGTGTTATTTTCATAGTAGTGCAATAGTTAGTGCTGCTAATAAATGGAAATTGTCTGGGTTTGAATTCCAGCCTGCTTACTGTATTGGTTTACATTGTTTATCTGCTAGGAAGTTGTGCCTCATTCTAAGGACATGTTTGTAAGCCCTCACAATACTGTTACTTCCCGATGTTTATTAATATTTATAGAACAGATTTCGTATCACAGTAGATACAGTATATCTTGCAGCTTTGTGTCTGCTGTAGTCAAATGCAAGTAGTACTGTACAAGGTCATTGTGACAATGGAAAGTTTGTACTACTGATACAGCACACTACGAATGTGTCGATAATATTTTCTTTGTAAAGAACTAAAGGTCCAAAGAACCTTGAAGTAAGTCAATTAACAATATCACTTGAAGCGTGTAGCATTACTTGAAAACCTGTGCCTTTTATTTTAACTTTAGACTATATACATTTACATCACACTGACACTGCACCAGGTTTTGTATCTCACATACAGTCATACTGTACATTTCAGCAGTACTGAACAGTATTTATTTCTATAAATGTTACAAAGGTACAGTGCAAGTAATCATCATTATAGGACCACATTCACACCCATCAAAAGATTTATACAGCCCAGCGGAGCAACATCGTCAGGACCTGTGGATGATGCAGTAAGCTGTCATAGTTTCCATGTCAGCTCCTTCCTCTTTGTATAGAGAACTTTGCTTAATAACAATATACAGTACTACCTGTGTTACTCTGCTTCACACAGGAAAGTTGAAGACAATGGGCCTCAGTTATGGTGCTGTTGGTTAATAGAGTGTATCAGAAATACTATGTAACTGAGTACTTTTCTGTGTACGGTATTTGGAGGTTTGTTACAAAGAGCTAATATTATTGCAGTCAGTTTGCTGTAGTGGTTAAGGCTTTGAACCTAGGAGTTCAAGCCTTGTTGTTGTGGGTTCAAATCCTGTTACTGACACTGTGATAATCAATTCATCTGCCTGTGGTCTAATTGGAAAAGCAAAAAATGTTGCAGGTCACTTTGGACAAAGGCACCAGCCAAATAAGTAATATGTTACTGGAGCAGTTTACTCTTTAACATGCTGTACATGTCCATGAGTAAAACATTTCTGCATTAGATTAATTGCTAGTGACTTGGCTGTTGTTCATATTCATTGCAAAACACATTTTTACTGGAATGTGTATTCTGGAAACTATATTCTTTTGGTAATGTAAAATTTAAGTATATTATCATTATGTTGGATTTTCATTTAAGCCATTCAGATCTTTTCATGTTTTTTCTAAGTTGTATGTGTTCCCTGTTTGAGGCCAGTGTTGGTGGTCCCCTTTCAAAGTCCATAAATGCGAATGTATATTACAATGGAGTTGCTCATGTGGAGTTGCTCAAGTGGCACCTGTTAAGTTTAAACTGACAGTTTTGGTCCAGTGGCATTTCCAGGATTTGCAGGTATTACGTCTTTAGGCTTGTCTTGCATCGAAGCACACCACTTACACCTATTTTCTCCTTCAGAGGAGCTTTATAACATACATTGAGCTTTCTTTCTTCATTGAGTTTCACCAAAACGTCTCCATCCATTTCACACCTCACTATATACATCAAATATGATCATGTCTCTTTTTCCTGTCTAGAACACCACAATGTCAACACTTATATAGCACATTTTCATACACTGTAGCTCAAAGTGCTTTATAAGATGTCAAAGCGAAACTAAAAGAAAAGAAAAACAAATAAGATGAGGCAAGAATGTTAGAGTAAGTAACAGAAAAAAACAAATACATTTATATGATCTTATGAAACACTCTAAAGATGAGTCCGGTAATAAGGATGGGGGAAAGAAAAAAACTCCAGCTAAGCTGAAGGAAAAAAAAAAAACTTGCAGGGGTTCCAAGGCCAAAAGACTTTGCTTCCTCTTTGCTTCCAGGCCACATATGAGAGGATTCAGTGAAGTTGGTCTATTGGACAACAGGGGCTTCCACCTTCATTCCAGCATCACGTGTAGCTACATGGTGTCTAGAACAGGTGGTGGTGGAGTAAAAAGCCACCACAGAAGAACCATAAGACAGCAGACAAAGGTAAATGTAAGAGCCTTAAATATACTACAGAAAATGATTTAGAAGTACCGCAAAAGCTTGGAATTGTTGGAGATTGAGCAGTTGAATAAAAGCGCTAAGTAAAGAAGGCACAATTAAGAAACAGAAAACAACATTCGCAGAAAGCTGTAAGAAATGGAACGAATTTAAGGATGCTACAGCGACATGGCTGAAAGATATAAATAGCCTGTTAACACACACATCTGACGAACAGTTAATTGATCAATTTGGAGAGATGCAATTGCAAGAACGGGATCACACAAGGTCAAGAGTATGAAAGGCTTCTCCTCAGTTAAAGTGCGCTCTTGATATTAAATGTGACTCTTTTACCCAAAAAAGTGCTGTAGCATCATCACCTTCTTTGGCAGTGTTGGTTGAATAATCAACACTTGATAGAATCCTACAAAGGTTGGATGAATTCAAGCCTGAAAGGCAGATACGATCAGTAACTACTGCAGGGGCCCATTCGCAGTCTTACAGACACAATCTTATTGACGTGTTAGTTCAGAATCAAGCCGAATATCAAAAAAAATCAAACCAAATGTCAGAAAGCAATCACTGAAATGGCTAAGTCGCTAACCAAACAAAAGATAGCTCCTGCTCCAGCACCTCCTGTGCTGCGTGGTGAAGTAACGCACAGGCAGGTCCCTTTATTTTCAGGTGAACCACTGGCTTATGCTGATTTTATCAGAGCCTTTGATCTCGCTGTAGGTGATGTATTAGTAGACCCACAGGATAAATTAGATTACCTGATTCAATACACAAGAGGTCTAGCTCAAGAAATGATTAAGGGTTGTGCACGATTGCCACCAGATCAAGGTTATGAAAGAGCCAGAAAACAACTTGAAAGTTACTATGGCAACAAAATGTTTGTAGTAGATGCATACATAAGTAAGGCATTGAAGTGGCCTCAAATAAAACAAAATGATGGAGAGGACCTGAGAGACTATGCAACCTTTCTTGATAACTGTATGGACTCCATGACCAAAGCAAGAAATCGAGTGGCATTTAATAGCAATGAAAATATTCGTACTAAACTCTCAAAGCTCCCATATTCTCTACAAAATAAGTGGCAAGACATAGCCTATGAACTAGAAGAAGAAGAAGAAGGCAAAGAGTCAGACATCCATGATTTAACTACCTTTTTACATGGACAGGCTAAGATGTTTATGCATCCTATTTATGGAAAAGCTTCAACCGGTAGCACAGAGAAAAAGGAAAAGACCGACAAGTGTAGTTCTCCTCTTAAGTACAGTCAGAGATCAGGAGGTATTTTGCTACAAGTATTTCTGATGCTGCTGCAAAAAGGACTCAAGAAACCTCGGTCAAAAAGACTGATAATGATACCTGTGCATTTAAAATGCCTTGTGTATTCTGCAATGGCCAGCATACCTTTGCTGAATCTAGTAAAATCAAAGAACTGCCATATAAAGGATGAACTGACTTTTTGAAATCTAAAGGTTTATGTTTTCTCTGTCTCAAACAGGGGCACCTTGGTAAGAATTGTAAAAAAAGAATGAAGTGTCAGTCATGTTCTTTTCAGCACCCAGATATCCTACACATCAAAAAAGAGAGTGGAGCAACATCTAAAACTACAGCCAGTGTGGCAACACCTACTGAAAAGGAAACTGAGACTGGAACTTGTGCCTTTATTGAGGTCGGTGAAGAATGCACACTGCAAGTGGTTCCTATTAAGGTAAAATCTAAGAAGAGTGAAAGGTATGTAGAAACATACACCTTTATAGACCTCAGGAGTACAGTAACAATCTGCACTGAAAGGCTACAGAGACAATTAAACCTTCAAGGGAGAAGAATACAAGTATTCCTCAAAACTATGAGTAATTATGATGATGATTCAAAAATGCTAACTTGATGTTCTGTTTTATCAGATTTGGAAGTCTGTGGTCTCAATGATGATGAATATACTGATTTGCCAAAGGTCTTTACACAGGTCTCCATTCCAGTGAACAGAGAAAGTATTCCACTACAAGAAGATATCAATAAGTGGGCATATCTTAAAGAAGGTACATCTATCTCGTATTGAATCTGAAGTTGATCTTTTAATAGGAATCAACTACCCAGAAATCTTCGAGCAGTCGCGAATCATACCTAGCCAATGAGGCGGGCCTCATGCTATGAAGACTGCACTTGGATGAGTGGTTGGTTGGACCATACAAAGAGACAGATGACCTCGCAAAACAAAGTGGTAAGCTGCCCAAACATTCAATCAATCATGTGTCAATAACAGAAATTGAAGATATTTTGATGCAACAGTATAACACAGGTTTTCCAGATCACAGCTTTGAAGAAAAAGAGGAGAGGAGGACAGGAGGACATCAAGTTCATGCACATAGCCTCAGAATGTGAGAGACTGGTAGGTGGCTACTATTGTTTAAATTTGCCTTTGAAGGATGAAACACTTAAGATGCCGAACAATTGCTGTATTGCATAACAGCGCGCTATTGGGCTCAACTGACCAAAAACTGACCAAAAATTCAGGTTTCCACGAAGACTATAAAGCTTTCATGAAAGACATTATTGACAAGGGTTACGCTGTCAAGGTACCCAAAGAAAGCCTGAATTGCAATGAAGGCAGGGTGTGGTACATCCCATATCACGGTGTGTATCATCCAAAGAAAAATAAGATTCAAGTGGTCTTTGATTGCACTGCCACCTAACAATTATTAAAAGTCTAACTAACTAACTAACTAACTAACTAAGACCTAACTAACACTCTCATTGGCGTTCTTACAGGATTCACAAAGGAGCCAGTAGCACTAATGGCAGACATTAAGTCAATGTTCTACCAAGTTAAAGTACTAGATAAAGACACTGATCTTTTACACTTTTTATGGTGGCCTGAAGGTAATCTAAGTAAAGACCTGGAGGAGTTCAAAATGACAGAACATCTTTTTGGTGTTACTTCTTCACCCAGTTGTGCTTCTTATGCTTTAAGAATAGAATAGCTGAAGATGCCAGAGATACATTTCCTGAGGAAGCTGTTAACACTGTTCTCAATAACTTCTTTGTGGATGACTGTTTAAAGTCGGTGGCAACAAAAGAACAAGCAATAAAGCTGGCAAAGGACCTCCAAGCTCTATGCCTCAAAGGGGGATTTTATTTGACTAAGTGGGTGAGTAGCAACAGAGCAGTTTTATTGTCTATTCCTGAAGAAGACAGACCTCATGAACAAAAGGACTTAGATTTGAGCCACAGTCTCCTTCCCACAGAGCGTGCCCTGGGCGTCCAGTGGTGCACAGAAACGGACAGTTTCAAATTACAGATTAAGTTACAAAACAAGCCCGCTACAAGGCGTGGAATTCTGTCTGTTGTTAGCTCAGTCTATGATCCACTTGGTTTTCCAGCACCCACCATACTGCCAGCAAAGCTTATTCTTATTCTAAGAGACTTGTGCAAAGAGAAATTTGGGTGGGATGGAGAAGTAGAACTCAAACACATTCAGAAATGGAAAAAAGGATGGATGATTTGCAGTTACTTGCAGACTATAAAGTGAACAGATGCTTCAAACCTACCTGGTTTGGAACCATAAAGTCAGCACAAATGCAACATTTTGCAGATGCCAGTGAAAATGGATATGGCACTGTCACTTACCTTGTCTTAACCAACAAAGAAGGTAAAAAGCATTGTTCATTCCTGATGGGCAAGTCAAGAGTTGCACCATTGAAGCAAGACACGATTCCTAGATTGGAGCTGACAGCAGCTGTTGTGGCAGTCAAAATGGACAAAATGCTAAAAGGTGAGCTCCAAATGCCCTTACAAGAATCAACATTTTGGACTGACAGCACCACAGTGCTAAAATACATTTCAAATGAAAGCACTCGAATCAATAACTTTGTCGCCAACAGAATCTCCATGATCAGAGATCATTCACAACCTTTGCAGTGGAGGTATGTCACATCTGCCCTTAATCCGGCTGATCAAGCATCCAGAGGGCTAAGCATAGAAAACTTTCTCAAAAGCACCACATGGTCACAAGGTGCAAGTTTCTTAATGAAGCCCGAACAAGAGTGGCCAAAAAGACCAGATCAACTGGGCGATTCATTCTTTGAAGATGATCCAGAAGTTAAAACTTGTGCAGTTAACATGACAACAATAGAGGAGGCGACCGAGCCCATCAACAAACTAATCACCTACTTTTCAGATTGGCATCGCTTGAAGAAAGCAGTGGCTTGGTTCCTCAAGTTTGAAGACATACTGCTGCACTTAAGAAATGAAAGAAAAACATTTCAACTAGAAGTCAGTCAGTCTAAAAGTAATCCAGAAAAACAAAAATCACTCATCACAAAGCACATGAAAAGGTATAAACTGACTTTAAAACCAAGCCCAATTTCTCTGGAAGATTTTGCTAAAGCTGAAACAGAGCTTTTCAGCCTCAGTCAGAAGCAAGAATTTCCAGAAGAATTAAAGGCTTTAAAGAAAAAGTCTTGTGTAAAAAAGAACAGTCAAATCTATAAACTTGACCTGATTAGGGATGGGAATCGAAAACCGGTTCTTGTTGAGAACCGGTTCCCACTGTTTCAATTCCTTGGAATTGTTTGCCATTTTTGCAAACGATTCCCCTATCGATTCCAGTCGCCTCGAATGACGTCACCACGTTGCGTAGCGTCATTTACCCAGCAGGAAACATGGCGCCTAAGCGGCACAAATGCTCAAAAGTTTGGTTATATTTTACGAGAAAGGATGACAACAGGGCAACTTGCAATACTTGCAAAGTAGATATTTCATCAAAGGGAGGAAACACTACGAATATGCAAAAGCATTTGCTCACAAAACACGCGATAACCTTAAATGAATGTCGTGTTTTTGATCCGCTCCGGACTAGTGAATCTCAACCCAGCAGCAGCGGTAACGTTTGCACGTCCTCTCCCGTTAATACGGCAGGTAACTAATCAACTAACATTGCATATTATGTTAGCACGATTTGCCTTATTGCAAAACCCGCTATTACTGTGCATTGCATTTAGATGACCATGACGAGAGAGACAGACAGAGTCTGGCTGTCTCAGATGCTGGCAGTTCTTGCTGCAGTCTACCGGTAGCTTCTCCTTTCACAGAGGCGGGGAAAAGTAAAATGACACAGGCCAGGATAGACGAATGTCACCGAGCAGTGACTAAGTTTGTGGTAAAAGTCTTGCACCGATTTGCCACAGTACATGCCCCCGATTTTCGGTAAGTGAATGTGTTTAATTGTAGGCTAAGTCAGGGAATGTCAAAGTTGCATGTTCTCCTCTTACCGGATGTTTCATCCGTTTCCATTTCTGAGCTGAAACATGTGTTGAAGGCAGCCGTCACTGCAGATGGATGGACAAGTTTTAGTCAAGATCATTACCTCACAGTAACGCTGCATTATGTCAGGAATGGCCAGGCTCAAGAAAAAGTCCTCAGAACCAAACCAGTGTACCAGGCACAGACAGGAACAGCTGTAGCAGAGGAGATTGATGAGATCTTGGAGGAGTATGTATCAAAGACAAGGTTGTGGCAGCCCCTGTTGATAATGCGGCCAACATGGATGTAGCTGTCAAAATAGTTGATGGTTGCAGAATTGCACAGTGCACAGTTCCATTGGACTTGAGTTGATTGTATTTGTTGCTGGCTGATGAAGTTTTATTTTTGAGTGCTCAGCTCATATATACTTTTAAAAAGGAGAGTGTAAATGTTACTGGACATTCTTGTGTAATTGCCACAGAATAATTTATGTTATACTTTGTTATTGCTACAGAAGAATATTTATTTTATTATTATTTTACATTTACAAATTTTTTTCTGGGGACCCCATGGCATCCCATCGAGGAGCCGTAGGCTGTGGATCTCTTAAGATCTCACTGTTGGGTTTGTAAGGTCATGCTACTCCTAAATTTCTATCTTGTTCAAAGATAAGATATAAAACAAAGTTCTAAGCTAATCGACCTGTGTGTTCTCCTTTTTAAAAAATAAGAATCGATAGGAGAATCGATAAAGAATCGAATTGTTAAACAGAATCGAAAATGGATTCGGAATCGTGAAAATCTTATCAATTCCCATCCCTAGACCTGATCATACAAGATGGAATACTGAAAGTTGGAGACTCAGCAAAGCTGCAATGCCTGAAGAAGCTAAACATTCTGCAATTCTTCACAAGCATTCACATGTTGCTTCTCTTATATTGCAGCACATTCATAAACAAGTCAGACATTGTGGGCGCAACTATATGCTTGCACAGTTATGCCAGAAATACTGGATACCTCAAGCAATCTCAGCTATCAGGAAAATAATTTCAAAGTGCACAACGTGGAGAAGAAACAATGAGAAAGCTGGTGAGCAGAAAATGGCAGATTTGCCGGAAGACCATATTAGTACCCAACCAACCACCGTTCACTAATGTTGGAATTGATTATTTTGGTCCCTTTCAAGTCAAAAGAGGATGAAGTCTGGTCAAGAGGTATGGAGTAATCTTCACTTGTTTAACAACCAGAGCTGCGCACATAGAGATTGCACACAGCTTAGACACTGATTCTTGTATCCAAGCCATACGCTGATTTATGTGCAGAAGAGGACAAATAAAAATCATGCGCTCTGACAATGGAACAAACTTTGTTGGAGCAGAAAGAGAGCTACGTGAAGCTACTAAAAATTTGGAGCATGAAAAAATCAGCAACACTATGATGCGGAAAGAAATCAAATGGATTTTCAATCCACCATCAGCCTCTCATCAAGGTGAAGTGTGGGAAAGACAAATCAGTAGCATAAGAAAGATTTTAAACTCAACACTAAACCAACAAACACTCGATGATGAAAGTCTTCAAACAATAATGTGTGAAGTGGAATCAATTATCAATCACAGACCCCTCACAAAGACATGAGATGACCCAAATGATTTGGAGCCACTCACACCCAATCACTTGCTGTTAATGAAGACACAACCTGATATGCCACCTGAACTCTTTTCTAAAAATGAACAATACTCTTGAAGACACTGGAAGCCAGTTCTATACATTGTCGATTTGTTTTGGAAAAGATGGACTAAAGAGTATTTGCCAATACTTCAAGAATGTCAAAAATGGCTTGCACCAAGAAGAAATTTTGAACCAGGGGACGTTGTTTTAATTTGTAGATAAAGCTACAGCCTGCAGTTCCTGGGTAGTGGGTCGAGTCATCATGACAATGCCAGATGCCAAAGGTGCAGTCAGAAGAGTTTGTGTGCAAACCAAAACCAGCACACTGGACTGACCTGTGAATAAACTGTGCCTGTTTCAAGAAACAGCCAATGTTTGAAATAAGAATTTTTTAAATGTTTGTTTGCAGTGTTATTACTAGTGATTTGAAAACAATAGTTAATCAAAAAGTAAAGTTAATTGGCTCATATTGAAGTAAAGTATAGTAATTGTCTCCGCTCCTGCATAGCCAATTAGGGGCTGGAAATGTGAGAGCCAATCTTAGAAAGTTAAAGCTTTGAGTTAAAATCATATTAGTGTTTGCTTAATTTAAATAGAATATAAATTTCTTCCATAGTCATAGACAATGGTATAGTCTTTTCCCCCTATAAGTTGGTAAGAGAACTTTTCTTAACAAGAATTTTTCATTTTTTTGCTATTTTGTTTTTTTCTTTTTTGTGTGAACTGTTTTACTTTGAATTTTAACTAGAACTTTTAAAAATGAAGATATTTTGTCTGTGGAATTATTTCGGCACATCAGGCTTTTGTTGAATCCCATTTTTAAGCTAGAACTGCTGAACTTTGGTAATTTTGGAAGAATGCAGCTACAGTAAAGATTGCAAATCCCTGAAGAAAATAATTCTATGCCTACATAGACTATTAAATGCACATCTAAAGTAAGCTATGAAAAAGCCAAATGAAAGTGGGTTTCTAAGTTTTTTTAAATGTTCCATGATATTAGTCTGGTGAATTTCAATTGGTAAAGTATTCCAGATTTTAGGTGCATAAGAGCAAAAGGCTGCTTTACCACTTTTAAGCCTGACTCTTGGAATTATCAGTAGACCTCCAATCAAAGATCTAAACCAATGACTTGAAGTGTAGGGACACTGGCATTCCAAAATATTACAGAGCAAGATTTAATGCTTTATAAACCATTGGTAGTATTTTAAAGTCAATTCTGAACAATGCTAAAACTGGATGTGCTTAAATTTTCTTTTTCTAGTTAAGATTCTGGCTGCTGCATTCTGCAATAATTTCATTCAACTGTCTCTCTGTCTTAGGCAGTCCTATTCGTAGTGTGTTACAGTAATCTAGTCAACTAAAAACAAAAGTGTGAATTTTCAGCATCTTGTAAAGTTAAAACAAGTCTAACTTTTGCTATATTCCTTAAGTGAAACAAATGCAGTCCTCGTATTCCGGTTAATAGGCAATTTAAAATTTAGGTCAGAGTCAACAATGCCTTCGCCTGGATTTTTAAACCTAATTGATCAAGTTTATTTCTAATGCCCTTGCTACATCCATGTTTGCCAATCACTACGATTTCTGTTTTTTCCTTATTTAGTTTGAGAAAGTTACTACTCATCCAATTGGAAATACTGCTTAGACATTGGATCAGAGAACCAAAAGCATCAGGGTCATCAGGTTCTATCGATAAAGCTGTGTCTCATCTGCGTAGCTGTGGTAACTCATCTTGTGCTTTGAGATAATCTGCCCTAATGTAGATTGAAAAGGGCAGCAGACCCAGAATAGATCCTTGTGGCACGCCATATATGATATCCTGTATTTCCAAAGTACATTCACCACTACTAAAGAATTTTCAACATTTTTAAGTAAGACTGAAACCACTTTAAAATACTGCCAGAGAGGTCCATCCACTGTTTAAGGCGATTTATAAGAATACTGTGATCAATGCTGTCAAATGCTGCACTCAGGTCTAAGACAACAAGAATAGATATATGACCTCTATCTGCATTAACCTGTAACCTGTAAATTTTCTACATTAAGATTAATTTAAGATTTCTATTTTGAGTTTTTCTAAAACCTGACTGAACTTGTCAATACTGTTTATTCAAGTAATCATTTAAATGGTTTAAATATTCTTTTTCTAGGATTTTATTTAAAGCCAGGTTAGAAATTGTTCTAAAATGTCAAAGACAGGTGTCTTTTTTTTCCTCCTCTTTGAGAAAGGTGTTTAACAACTGCAGTCTGTAGACATTCAGGGAAGACCCCCGTATTTAATAATTTCACTATACCAAGTACACTATCAATTAGCATATCGAAGACTTTGAAAAGGCCTGTTGATATTGGATCAAGGTTGCAGGTGGAGGGTTTTAGCTGAGAAATTATTCTGTATAGTTTGAAAAAATTCTAACTCACTTAAAAGAGCATGCTGGGGTTCAACAGGATTAGCTTTGGAGGGGATATACTAGATTATATAGTACAGTATATAGCAAAAGCATCATGTTTCACTGGTAGTTTTTAGGAGGCATCCCTTTGAGTGAGCTGGGTTTAGAAGACTATCAGCAGTTGAGAATAAACTCTTGAATTACCAACATTATGTATAATTTTAGAGAAATATGACTGCCTTTCTAGCCAGACTGTATTGTTATATTCAGGTTTTTTTGCCTTCAGTATTTCATAGTGCACTTTTAGTTTAGTTTTTCTCCATTTACACTCCGCTGTCTTGCATATTCTCTTTAAACTACACACTTTGGGTCTTCTAAGGTATGATAGTGCTAGAGAATTTCTTAACAGTCTTTTCAGGGGCCAGTATGTCAGTTTGCAGTTCTTACTTTAGCATTAAAATTTTTCACCTTACTGGTTACACTACTAGCTTTATTAACACTACAATCCCTGAAGCCTACGAAAAAACTCATAATCCAGGTCCACCTTAAATTCCTTTGCATATCTCTATTAGCGTCTTTTGTTTTACAAATGTGTCGATCAGCACAAGCAGTAAGCAGACTGCTGTCCCAACACCCCCCCTGCCCCCCCCCCCCCCACTGCCGCAGCTCAATTCAGGCAAAAAGTTCTCCCAACTCAAGTCTTGTTTATCTGGATGTGAGGTGCCTGGAGTTGTATAGGGTAAATAATATATCATTATTTGGAACACATGCATTTCATGTGTGTTCTGTGTCTACAATGATCTATGTAAATGTAGGATGACAGGAAATACAAGAAATGTTCAACACATAGCTAAAACAGGAACTTTTTGCATGTTATAGTACTACGGACAACATTTTGACTTGAAGTGTATAATGTGTGAAGACTGAAGTCCAAATATCAAACACTTTCACAAGGTACACATATAACAAAACAAGTGCGCCTTTGCGAATGAGTGTAATCGGCGTCATCGAAGCAGGACTCTGTTTGTAAATTGCCCTGCACGACTACTTACTGTCCCATAAGGTGAGTTCCGGTCACTAAAACCCTGCAACATTCAAGGTTGCTTTTGTAATCAATTATTTTAAGAAGATGGAGAGTTTACATCTAAGAAGATGTACAGATTTCTTCATGTAAAGTGTTGGACTTGGGAATTGTTTGGACCTTCTGCCCGTTAAGCACGGAAGGGCATCGTCCACATTTATCAGAATTATTTTTCTCTTGAATCACAGGCACGTAGTGCAAGGTTGTCAGACGCTGTAATTCCTTTTTGTATTCGGCGCCCTTGCGCACACCAATTAACCTGTTCCACGTCATCCCTCCGTAGGCACGTGATCGTGTCTGCAAAAAGTGGCGTCTCCTGCCCTGCAAAAATACTATAAAAGTAGATCAGCCGACGCGTGCGCGTAGCTGTGCCAGCCTTTGAGACGGTGACTGCGCTTCTGCCTTAAGTGAAAGTAAGCACTTAATTTTTTTTCCAACTTCCCCTGAACTATAGCCCAGACAACTGCAAACACGGGATCCCTTTTCTAGACCGCGGCAAACTAATATTAAGGCACTTCGCACTTTCTTTTGCACGTATAGGGTTATGAGGTTGCGGGAGCTGGGAGGCACACACAGGAGTGGAGGACCGACAGTGCCATCCCGGCTGGTTAATGGCAGGGCCGTCTCTCCAGTCTATACAAGACCCGACGCGACGCTCCCCAAAAGGCGCTAATATCGTCAGCGAAGACATCTCTCTACACTATATAAAAGAAAAAGGCACATTTCCTTTCTTTATACCTTTTTTCCTTTTATCCCAAACCAATGCCTTTCTCTCTTAACACTGCAGAGGACACAAAACTAATTTCCTTTAATTGCTGGTAATGCCAGTAAGGCACATTACCACAGGCAGAAATTTGGACGTTCACATAGAAAATGTAATTTCTATACCACAGCCGTCGTGTAGCGCCATTCAAAAGGGATCTGCTACCGAGAGATGATCCAAATACATTTTACCTGCTGTTAGTACTACTTACCTGTTGTGTTATACCGCCTTTAAAACGTAGTTTACCCCAAACCACTCCAGTAGTGCTCAATGTATCTTTACTTCTTAAAATGTTAATGTTTTACTGTTTAATAACTTATAGACTACATTTAATTTTTTTCCCTTGCACTCAGTGAGTGAAGCCAATGGGTAATCAACTAGTTATGCTATAAAATGAGCTAACTAAAAGATGTGCCTTGAACTGGTTATATTCTAAAGTCCATTTATAAATTGTTTAGATATGCAAGGTCAAATTTTAAGTATAAGTAAGTTTTGACAGAACACCTTAATGTTTTATTTTCATTAACTATTTAAACATGATCATCAACATATTTTTTAAACAAAAAAAAGTAACTTGTTATTTTCAGTAAATGTCTTTTCTCACCACATTAATAAATTCAAGTCTTTTTCAAACAAAGAAATATATTTTAAAGCATAGCAAAACTGCAGTTAAAGAAATACCCTTCCCAAAAATCATATGTATGTACACAGAATTCCTACTTAACTGATGTGAAGTTGATTGATCTACACATGTTTAATGTCCAATTTTTACTTTAGTTTTAAATTCTAATATAAGGCTAATATTAACAAGTAAAGGAAGCCTAAATGATGCAAGATACCAGTATGCATGTATGCAGTATGTCCTCGCACAAAGTCTAACCAAACAGGTCAATGTCAGAGTGGTGGCTTTGAGGCTAAGGTTCTGCGCTGGTATCTGGAAGGTTGCTGGTTCAAATCTGCCAGAAGGGATCCTTCTCTCTCAGGCCCTTATGCAAGGCATTTAACCTGAAAATTGCTCCTGTGGGGACTGCACAATGGCTAACCCTGTGCTGTGAACCCCATAAAGACTTGTGGAAAGAGAATTTCCCTTCTTGGTTAATACAGTGTACCAAAAAAGTTAATTTCAAGCAATATCAAATGAAAAGAAACCAGAACTAAATTATTTAAATCATGTTTTTTCATACTATTCTGCCTTTAAGCCAGGATCTAATCATAGCTTGAGACATGATTTGAATGATAATATAAATCAGATTTTTTTGACATTGACTTTTTTAGGATACTGATTATGAACAAACTGTACAACTTGACTTGCTTCATATGACATAATTGTCTGAGGATGTAACTGTGCATTTTCCACTATGATGTCCTGGGGTCACATAGGCCTCCATTACATGTTAACATTGTTATTTTTATGCTCTAGTTTAAAACTAAAGAAACAAACCTAACTCCAAGAGATGACTAGGCTGTCCACTTCATATAAGCAGAAAATCTTTGTCCATTTGACTTTTTGGCCTAAGTATCCTTTTCTCTAATTAAAATACAAATAAGTAACAGATGCAAATAGGCAGACTTTTTAAACAATGAAAAAAGACTGAACACAAGTATTTTTTTAAATAAACAATCATTTTCTGCAGGCCAGTGTCAAAACATACACTCAAAATGACCAGCTCTAAAATTAATATTTTAAAAGCTTTTGAGAGACATAACTATTATAGAGTGAATCTCCATGATTTAAAAACATCATTTAAATAGTTCCAAAAGTATTCTTCAGTTCTTGCTTCATTGCATCATTACTTTAGTTAAGTACATTTTACAGCTATTTGTGCTTTACTTGAGCAAATTTAATTTAGGATACTTTGAAACTACTACAATTTTTGGTGAAATAGCCTGTTTTTCTTTGTTACATTTTTCAGCAAATTCTCTTTACACTTTATACAGACCAAACTATTATCTATACTAATTAATAAAAGGCAAAGCCCTCACTGACTCACTGACTGACTGACTGACTGACTGACTGATTGACTGACTGACTGACTCATCACTAATTCTGCAACTTCCCGTGTAGGTGGAAGGCTGAAATTTGGCAGGCTGATTCCTTACAGCTTACTTACAAAAGTTAGGCAGGTTTCATTTCGAAATTCAATGCTTAATGGGCATAACTGGAACCTCTTTTTTCACAATATACTGTAATGGACGGCAGCTCAATGGCCGTGGGAGGAGGAGTTGAGTGTCACGTCATCACGCCTCCCACGTAATCACGTGAAAAGACTGTGAACGCAGTAGGGACAAATGAAGGAGGAGCCGCAAACAGCGAAGAACAAAAAATTCATTAAACAATTGAGAAGGGAGCGAATGAAGCATACAAGCATGTTCATAAGGGAAACAAAGCACGGTGTAAAACGTAAGTTTAAATTAAGTTTATAGAAACGCTCCCGCTGCGGATTGCAATAACATATTCGCAAGATAAAAGTTTAATGAGAAGACACGAGGTATAAACGAACCACACGCCGTAGCGCAACGTTAGGGGCAACAGTTTCAACCATTCTATGATCTGCATCTCGCAACTGAAAGACGGCACATGGCGGATGTTAGCCGACTTGCTGACTGCAACGTTAGGGGCTTCAACTCTGCCGCTGACGATAGAGATTCGATTCCCGAGAGGGGATGCAGTGAGTGTGTATGCCTGATGAGCCCAAAATTAGGGAGAAACACGTGTCGCATACTCTTTGCATTATTTGAAAGTAAACTATTACAACCATTCTATGATCAGCTTCTGGGAACACAAAGAGGGCACGTGGCGGATGTAAGGCGACTTCCTGACCAACCACAAGCGTAACCTGGCAGGTAACCATCCATACAGTCATATTGTGATTCAGAAAACGAATGCCATGAATGTAATTACCACGATCTACATACTGTCAAATAAACGAAACACACGCCGTAGCGCGACAGCTGTGAAAAGCGAGGTTCACAAAAAAACAGATCCTTAACAAATTGTTATTGGTATATTTTCAATCCGTTTAAAAAGGTTTCATTTTCTTCTTAAAAAATTAAAAGCAGTACTTCGCCGCAACGAAGCGCGAGAATTTGGCTATATATATCTGCTTCTCACAATTAAAAGAGGGCACGTGGCGGATTTTAGACGATTTCATGACCAAACATAAGTGTTACCTGCCAGGTAGGGTTACCACTTTTAATACAAAAAAATAAGGGACGCATACTGCAGCGGGTGCCACATCCCAGTGCCAACAGTTTGCAGACTCTACTTAAAAGACCCA